>NC_091129.1:96008077-96309744 GCF_040183065.1 Periplaneta americana
ATCAGAATAATTGTCGATATGGATTTCACACCTCATCTTGTGTATTTGCAATATCTGGAAAACAAAGATAGGAAAGGGAGAGATAGGGGCGATCCCTTTCAAGATTTAGATGATTCTGCATTTCAAAAAAGATTTCGATTACGAGAAGATACTGTGACTTCGCTGTTAGAATTAATAGGTGAAAGGCTTGAGTTTTCTACTCAGAGAAACAGACCTATTTCCCCGAGAAATCGCGTTCCAACCGCTCTTTGGTTTTATCCTATAAGATCCTTCCTTCAAGTGATCGGTGACGTTAATAATGTTGACAAAGCAACTGTGTGCCGCATAATAGTGTGTCCGCAGAAGCATTCCGGTGTTATGAACTGCTATAATTCTGTCACTATGAGTTTTGCGAAATTCATGCCAGTGTCATTAGAAAAAACAGCTCAAAGAATTTCAGGAAATGCGTAATTGATAATTGTTGACCAAAAGAACAGATGGTAGCACAAGAAGAAAGGAAAAAAACCGCCATTTCCACTATTTCGCTTGTCATAGTAAGTCTACATAATAATTTCAGTATACAGATACCTCACTGACAACAACTGAAGCAACAATTATCTGTATTTGTCCAATGCACATCATCATACTTACGAAAAGGCACTTTTCATTGCCAATAATTTATTTTGTGTGCAAAACGTTGGAATTTTGGAGTAAAGGGAAAGGAAGGTATCCGTGTTCTGAAATTTATGCTAACCCAGCACTTAAATACAAGACTAAAAAGCAGGTAGGCATACAGCTATGATTTCGACTACTATTGTAGGCCTACAATATGCACTATACTAATTGTACCTGTGTAGTGACGCAGTAGGCCTATCCTCTAACTGTAAAGCTATAACTTCAGTTCTACAATCCTACAGGAAAATACATACTTACATACAAATAAATATAAATTAATAACTTACAAGGAAGATGACCGAATTCTTCTGCAATTTTTCGCTAAATTGGGCACAGATGCATTATAGGGGCCAATCTTGATATAGGCCACTCTTACACTAAACCTGGAGTAATTTAAGCTTATTAATCAAATATGATTCTACTTACTGTTTTTTATATGCTCACCTGTATGTAATTTCTATTTTATACATATTTCATTGTTATTTTCCATCCGAAGATCATTAAGAACGATGAATATTACTTAATATCTATCTTTCTTCAAATAGTGTTTATATGCCATGTTAATTTTCATTTGTTTTCATAAGTTAACAATGATGCACATTGGAAGCAACATATAAGAAATTATTTTCCTACACAATCGACGCTATATTCAAGTTCTTTTGAAATGATTAATTGAAGATGGCTTGCTTATTGTTTATTACACGCACATTTGTATGTAATTTCTATTCCAGACGCTTTTTTTTCTATCCCATTAAGAATGGTAAATATTATTGATGCTTGTTTCCTGTATTTCTTAAAATAATGTTATGTGGCATGTTAGTTTTTATTTATCGTTATTTACGTAAAAATGATGCGCCAAAAAAATAAAAAATAATAATAATTTCGTACTCACTCCACATCCTATATTTTCACATTTGTTTTTCAGTGATTTATTAAAGAATGTACCAGTATTTAAAAGACTAATAATTTAGAAACATGTTACATAAATCATCCTTGTGCCAAAAGAGAATGCTCCCTGGACCAAATTATCGTATTTTGCAGTGGTCGTCAGTACTCGCTGAAATGGGTAATAATATAATATAATTATGTTGTATGTAGGAAGTGGGGTATCGGGGCTGCAAGCCCCAATGACGATCCAACGTGTAGCACATGATGCAAAAAGCGGGGTATTGGGGCTGCAAGCCCCGATGATGATCCGACGTGTAGCACATGCTGTAAAAAGCGGGTTATCAGGGCTGCAAGGCCTGATGATGATCCGATGTGTAGCACATGATGCAAAAGGCGGGGTTTTGGGACTGCAAGCCCCGATGATCCGATGTGTAGCACATGATGGAAAAAAAGCGGGGTGTCGGGCACTGAAAAGTGTCTTTTCGAAAGCATAGTGATGGGCATTTGATAAACGCAGTGTACGTACTTGCTAATAATCCCTTTTTATTTGTGGTTATTTACGTAAAAATGATATGCCAAAAAATAATAATAATTTCGTACTCCACTTCCTATATTCACATTTGTTTTTCAGTGATTTTTTAAAGAATGTACCGGTATTTAAAAGACTAATTTAGAAACATGTTACATAAATCATCCTTGTGCCAAAAGAGAATGCTCCCTGGACCAAATTATCGTTGAAATATCTATTGTCAATTGCTTTTATTTGTCAGTAGGCATTGACTGACGGGTATATAAGGACTGGCGCTCTTAGGGGTGGAGGTCGGGGTTTGGGATGGATCACAAGCAACAAGTTATACTAAATATGTTTAGGATTAGTATAAAACTGGCCTATGTCTCCTATAGTGGGCGGGACATAAGTAACATTCACCCAAAAATATAATACAAAGTGACTAAAATCACATCAGTAGTAACAAATTGTTTAAATTTTTTTATTTAATTTTTTAATTTGATAGCATTTAATGTTTATCGAATGTCAAATGCTAAAAATGCTAATCGAACTATTACTTCCGCTGACCTTTTTTTGCATATAATGTGTGATGGGTGGCCCCTATAATGCATCTGTTCCCTAAATTGCGTCCTTTTCTTTTAGTGAAACGCCGTCCGTCTTATTTTCTATTAAATGTGTATATTTCTCTACAAGCTCGATAAGCATTTCCACTTCATATTTACTGAAGTTCGGTGCTCTTACTCGATTTTCTTCCATAACAGAGGCTAAATTTAACGAAATTGCAACAAAACGGAAGAGCTGAGGCTTTAGGCCCATTCACAATGAAAATTTAACATAACCTAAAATAAACACTGACATTAACATTGCCATTAGACGTTAACATGAAAGTTTGCGAACTCCAAACTTTCATGCTATGCTTACATGCTTTGCAAACAGTACACAATCATGGAGCGCTGAAGTATACGACAGAATATGAGGAAATGGCGTCGTTGTTACGTTTCCATGGTTACCAAGTATCTTTGCGGTTATGTTTGTGTCCCCATCATGAATGATGTGATTTTACTGTAACATTTACATTCTTAAGTTAACGCTTAGGTTATGTTTAATTTTCATTGTGAATGGGCCTTTACTGTTTACACAAATTCGAGCAGCAGACAAAAGAATAACGCCTTCAATCGCTGCCACCAGAATACTACGTTTCAATTGCTGCGAATACGAATAACAGCAAGATAACCGCCCGCCAAGTAACTACAGTAAAGAAATCTTGATTAAGTAACGGTGCAACAGACTGCCTCCTTAAACATGATAACGATATTATCACGGTTAACTATTAAAGCATTTTAAACAAGATTGAAGCAACCGGGCATCAACTTCCTTCTCCTTTCTATATCTACTACTACGTCGTAATTTGTGCATTACATCCATATCTAACATGTATTTTTTTATTTTGTAATTTACCTTTTGGGAAGCCAGGAAAATCGAACCAGCAAAGTAGGATTTATTGGATTTAATAACAACACACCTTAGACATCTGAGTTAAACAGACACGATGAGAGAAAAATGGGATGCTGATGCAATGATGAAAGCTGTGGAAGCAGTGCATAAAAAAGAAATGGATTTTTTGAAAGCTTCTAAAGCCTTTAATCTACTTAGGTCGACTTTGGAGAATCACGCAAATCACAAAAGTAAGGATGTTGTGGCTTTGTGCTCCATTAAACTAGGAAGAAAACCTGTTCTACCAGAAGCCCTTGAAGATGATTTGGTTAAATATTGCCTAACAATGGAAGAAAGATATTATGGACTATGTTCCTCCGATTTTTGCAGACTTGCATTGCAACTAGCTATGCAAAATAAGCTCAGTCATCCATTTTATGAGAATTTGGATAAAGCTGGTAAGAAATGGCTACACAATTTTCCGTGACGTCATACAATCATGTAGCTTAGAAAGCTTCAGGCTATTTCTTTCTCTCAATCCAAGGCATTTTCCAAGGAGAATGTCGATTTTTTTTTTTATATATATATTTTGGAGGATGTCCTCAAAAAAGTAAATTTTAATCCGTGCAAAATTTTTTATGTTAATGTAACGGCCTAACTGTCATTCAAAGTTGTGTGCTGGTGGACAGTTTTTTTTCTCCGATGACTGTATTTCCCAAGAAAAATACAAAGGCAGAAGTGCACCTCCTGGGACAATTGCTACCTGCCATCCTTCTGGATGGATATAGCAAGATCTGCTCTCACAATGGATGATGCATTTCGTCCACATTGTGAAGCCATCAACAGAGGACCCTGTTGTTCTGCTAGACAGCCATTATTCCCATGCAAGGAATATGAACATCATTGAAATTGGACAGAAGTATAGCATTCACATTGTCTGTCTTCCTCCCCATTCAATGCATAGGATGCAGCCAGTTCATGCCACCCCTAAAGACATATTTTGCGCAAGAGGTTGAAACATGGCTAAAGAATCATCTATGCCAAGTGGTCACAGTCTACCAGGTTGCGCAGTTGATAAAATGGCTAGAAATCATAATAAGAAGTATGGTAGCAGATCATAAGTCTGAGGAAAGAAGCATAGAAGTATGGAGTTCTAAAGAGCACAATAAGTAGAAAGGTAAAAGGAGAAAATATGAATGATTTTGGACGTCCACCTGTTGTTAAGCTGCAGACGAATGCTGCATAGTTTAAGGACTTAAAATATCTGGCAATTGGGGATTTCCCTTAACTGATCTTGACATACAATTCATTGTTAAGAAATATATGGACAAGAAGGGATTAAAAGGAAGTAGATTCAAGGATAACATACCTGAAATTGACTGGTTAAAGTCATTTTTGAATCGTCACAAGGATGAACTCAAAGTTCGCCTTAACGAAAATATTAAAAGGGTGAGAGTAGCAGTGGATGAAGAGACACTTCAGATATATTTTGAACAACTAAACGTATCTCCTCAGGGTGTACCACCAGAGGGTATTATCAACTATGACGAAACGAATGTGTGTGATGATCCTGGAAAAAAGAAAGTCACTGTAAGAAGATACTGTAAACATCCAGAAAGACTGATGGATGGCACGAAATCCAGAACCTCTGTCATGTTTACTGGTACAGTCTCTGGCCATTACCTACCTCCATATGTAGTATATAGATCGGAGAAATTATACCACACCTGGACAGTGGGAGGACCATCAAGAACCCATTTCAATTGTTCGAAATCTGGGTGGTTTGAAGGCCAGATATTCAAAGACTGGTGCTTTACAACAGTTCTTCCTTACTATCTGAGATTAGACAATCATCAGAAGGTTATTATAGGTGACAATTTGGCCAGTAACATTTCATTTAATGTAATTGAGACATGTGAAAAGAATAATATTAGATTTGTTCTGTTGCCACCTAATGCAACCACCTTTGCCAGCCATTAGACATTGCATTTTTCAGACCTCTTAAAGTGAAACGAAGGGAAGTGCTGGAGGGATGGAAGGAAAGAATAGTGGTTCCATTCCAAAAAACACCTTCTCACGTCTCCTGAAGAAGTGTCTTGCACTACTCCAGTTCAACATTGCTCCAAATTTGATAAGTAGTTTCAAGGCTAGTGGCATCTATTCTGTGGATCCACAACAAGTATTGAAACGTATTCCAACCACAAATGCCGATGAAACCACATTGTCCGAGACGTTTGAAGAATTCTTGAAGTCAAGAATGACTGAAACAATGAAGCAGAAAAGAAGACAAATTAAATATCTCTCTAGATGCCAGTGTAACATCAGACATTCTGAAAGAACACATGAATGAGAGAGAGAGGAAGAAGACAGAAAAATAAAAAAATAAACTAAAATTTCCACAACATGATAACGGTTGCTGTCCCTCAAAGAGAAGGAAAATTGAACCTGAATCCTCATCAGAAGAAGATGTGTACTTGGTATATGATTCCTTCTCTTACAACGACCTGATATTCCTGGTAGAATTGTAAATTGTAAATTATGTTTCATTTAACGACGCTCGCAGCTGCCAAGGTTATATCAGCATCGCCGGTGTAACAGAATTTTGTCCCATAGTTCTTTTACATGCCAGTAAATTTACTGACATGAGCCTGTCGCATTTAAACACACTTACGACATCGATCTGGGCCAGGATCGAAGCCACAACCTCGGGCACAGAAGGCCAGCACTCTACCGACTGCACCATCCAGGTCGACTCCTGGTAGATGATGATGAGTGTAATGAAGCAAACGTCAGTAATGAATTGGCTCAAAAGGAAGATAATCAAACAGAAGCTCTCCAAATTCAAGTTGGTGATTCTGTTGATGTAAAATTTGTCTACAATGAAGTCACTATGAAAAAAACTGAAAAAACAACTGCTCCTATTTGCTGTTCCATGATTGCAGCACGACTTGCAGTTAAATTTTGAGGGGTTCTTAATGAAAGGCCTGGATTTCTTCTCAGGAAAGAGTCACACCATTTTCTTCCCGGACGTCCATCTTTAAAAGGGAAATCTCTCTTCAACTCTTTTGTGAGCAACTGGATGCTGTTCTGCAAATCCTCCCTAGTTAACGGAAATCCTGCTTTTCCTAGAGCTAGTATCCATTCTACTAACATTCCCTCTTCTTCCTTTGTTAAGTAGGAGGTAGGCCCCATCTTGCTTTCTACAGGGGTTTTCCCCTTAATTTTGTCAGACAGTGTGTTCCTTGGAACACCGTGCATCTCGGCAGCTTTTTTGATACTAATGTCATCTTCTACTAGACTTTAATGGCTGCTTTCATTTGATTGGTGTCATATTTCAAGACAATACGTTTTGACATGTGTGAAAGGAAAAATTTTGTTGTCTTAATACTATATCTTGTAAAACATTAAAAATTACAATTACTACTTAATACTGTCAAAACTGATTAAAATGTGCATGTGTTATGAAAAAAAATAATAAGTTTTTATCATCTTAGGATTTAATTAAGTTAGAAATTAGCCCCCATGCAAATGTATTGGCCTACTCTATACCGTAGACGATCTTCCTTACTTTATTATTTTTTGTTCATCAATATAACTTATATTAGCAGTTTATAGGAATATTCGCCCTCAATACTAACACATAATCGTAGATTAGTACGTGTATTGTTTCTGAAAAATTGTAAGTTAGATCTAGGTCTACTTTTAACACTATTGCGCACCAATGTTCGTCACACACCTGTGCCAAAGTTCGTCAGCTATGACGACTATTGGACCCGGTTATGATACGATTGTTTTATTAATACTAGAGCTTCATTACTACATTATAAGCTCTTTGCCACTGTTAGCAATTTAGATTAAGAAAAATGACCTTGCACCAGTTTTCGTCACAAATGACGAACATTGGTGAAGTGTTAATTTTCTTTACCTAGTGTTCGTCACCAGTATTTCTGCCGTAACCAAACACGTGGACACAAAACAATAACTGAAATATTTTACAGTCACTATTACACATAAATAATACACTTAAACATATCTTGCAATGTTAAAACTTAATATCTTTGCGAATTTTTAAAAACACTTACCTGCTTAACACATTCACGCAACAAAACGCTGCTTCAGACGAAATCATGCACCACCAAGTATTGCCAATTTTTTTTTCCCGCGTAAATAACACGCGTGAATTAGAAAAGCTGTTACTATGTGTTAATGAATGTTCAATTTGTCTCGTAAGACAGAATGCTATCTAAAAAATCGATTATTCTTCTTATTATTCTCATTTAAGTACGAGAGTGACGAAGACTGGTCCCATGACGAAAACCGGTGCCATTACCTTACAGTTGTTCAAAATGGGTTTAGAAAATGTGGATTGTGCCCATTTAACCCAGATGCAGTTGACTACGGCAGGTGCATATCAAGCAGAACAAGACAGTGTCTTCCAGAAATCACTGATACAGAAGCCAGTATGAAACCTGCAAATTTTGGGATTGAACATGTGTTGTATATTGAGTCCATTATGAAAAGAGGTCGAGCAGAGGAGTTCCGCCAATGTGAAACTTCAGGTTGGCATGGAGATCCTGAAGCTATAGAGCTCTTTGAAGTTTGGAAAGTTATTCGTTCAAGGTGTGTTCTGTCTGGAGATAGATGCCAACCAATGGAGCCTCTTCACACTACCACTGGCCATAAGTCAACAGAAGAGTCTGTGGATGGTCTTCAGCCAGAGTCCTGCATGGTGATGCAAATATATCTAACTCAACACTTTCTTTCCAACATCAAAATCTTTCCACTTTAACTCCAGAACATGATACAGATCAAAACAAGACAATAGCTGAAGTTCACACACCACATTCGTCCAGAGTCTTCTCTACCTTAACTCCAGAACACGATGAAGACCAAAACAAGACACTAGCTGAGGTTGACACACCATGTTCTTCTGGAGTCTCCAATAAAAGAAATATCAGTCCTAGTTTTGGAAATCACTTATTGTGGCCAACTGAATCACCTCTAAAGAAAATACGAAAGAGAGAGAAATTTCCACATGCCACAAAATCGAAAAAGTGGTTAGAATTCAGTGAGAAGAAAGAAAAAGAAGACAAAGAGAAGGAGAAATTGGAGAGGAAAGAAAAAAGGGAATTAGAGAAACTAAAAAAATTGGAACTGAAAAAGAATAAAGTGAAATCAGCTAAAAGAAATGAACGTAAACCACTGCCATCACTGCAGAAAACCTCACAGAAAAAACAGATGACTTCATCATCAGAATCTGACGAAACGTGGGAAGAAAGTGGTGACAATCTTGACGACTTAACAACCGAACAATCTTCGACTGAGAGTGAAAATGAAGAAGAAATTAATTCTCAAAACAAATTAGGTGAACAGCTTAAAAGGGGAGACTTTGTACTTGTAAAATTCTTGAGCGAGAAGAAATGTGAATATTCCTTTGTATTATTCAGGATGTAGATGTAGATGATATTGAAGTAATGGGGTTGGAAGTATGCGACAACAGGGGAACTATATTTAAAGCAAATGAAAGTGATGTTAGTACAGTCCAGGTAAATGCTATATTAAAGAAGTTACCAACACCTATTATAAATGTTTCAGGAGAAAGAGTCAGGTACGAGTTTAAGGAGGCAGTTAAAGTTCGAAAAATTGATTGAAGTAATCTCATAAAGTCAAGGTACTAAATAATTTTGTTGTTTAATGTTTAAATAATTCACTGTGTATGAATAGCCCTATTTTTAATGGTAATCTTTGAGAATAAGATTTTTGTACCGTTCTATTCAAGTTGCTGTAATTGTCAAGAATGAATAATTATTTCTTCTTAATAAAATGTATTAGTGTAGATAGTGGTCAAGAACAGGTGCTAGCAGTGGTCAAGAACTAGATGGCAGTGGTCAACCACAGGTACATTACGACAGATTAATTTTCAATTTTGATATGTTGCATACCAATTATTTAATACTGAAAAGTTTTATATGCATTTTGTAAAGCAGATTTCAAACTTTATTCTACATAAATTACTTTTCAAATTCTTTATTATTATTTATCAAAGAAACAAAATGTCTTAAATGGTCAACTACCAGCACAGTCACCCTATTCGAATAAATAACATTATGCAAAAGCAAATCGCAGTCATATTAACACTGTCCATGACATTGCAAATGTTGCAGCCATAAAAAATTTAAATTATGGTTTATTTAACGATGCTCGCATCTGTAGAGATCATATCAGCGTCATGCAGCCATCAAAATCCAATATTAAAGTAATATGTATAACAAAGGATGAAATTTTATAAGAAAATAAATGACGTTTAATAAGTTTATAAAAAGTGAAATGTACAAGTCCTGTTTCAAACACAAATGGCATTCATTATGAATCTCCTACTGTGAACAGCAAATATATTTTTGTGACTGAAAGGAGTGCAGGGTCAGAAAAGAAAGTTAAGGTTTAGATTGTTCTTCCTCATCATCTGAAGATGATATTAATAATGATGTACTGACAAGATCTGATTATAAAGAGCAATCTGGTAAAAATTTTTCAATTCGTTGATATTACCAATGCACTAAAACCTAAAAATGACTGGGTTGTGGTTAGGTAAGGTATGAAAATATGCTCTTTCCTGGGGAAGAACAATTGGTTAAGCCTAATGAAGCTGCAATGAATGTGATGCACCCATTAAAAACAGAAAAATATTAGTATTGGCCTGAAAAGGGATAATGTAAATTACTTATCTGAGGAATTATATTCTTACAAGAACTAAAGTTCCCACTCTCCATGGAGATACAAAGGTTTACTGTTATGTTCCAAATTCCCATTAATTACAGATGTACCTACATTTAGAAACTACTACTTGTATTTTCTATTTCCCTTGACACGATAAGATTACCGAGGTCATATCTTTTAGTTAAATAACATGTATCTAATATCTATTTCAACTAAATATACTCCAATATTTTAAAAATATTTTATGTCAGACGCCATTTTTTTTAAATAGGCCTATGTGAAGTAACTAAGAGAGTTGATATGATATAATAACTGAGGTCTGAAGTATAACTTCAAAAGAAATAAATAAATAGTACTTTCCCGTATTAAAATCCCATATTTCAAATTCTGACTTTAAACAATATGGCGTGCATTAATCAGTCTTTTGTGTTTTACAACTCAAACAACAAATGCTGTGCATTGCTGTAGGGCCCACTTGCAGAAGCTCAACATATGCAGTACTCTGACAAGTTGGTTGTAAATTAAGATAAACAGTTTTAGCAATGTGAAATGTAAACAAAAAATGCTTACCTTTTCAAAGACGGTGATGAAAATGTTCCCCATTTGCTGCAAGGCAGGTGTTGTAGCGTCTAATCACATTTTGATTCACATGTTGCAGCTCTGCATCTGAAATTTTGACTATTTCTCGTTGTATGTTATTTTTTAGTTCATCTAATGTTCGTGGATTTGATCTATACACTCTGTCTTTTAAACTGCTCCACAAATAAAAATCGCAAGGCGTTAGGTCTGGGGATCGAGCAGGCCACAATCCTTCACTAATTACCCTCCCTTTAAAGATGTCAGTAATTGCACGCAATGAAGTTGAAGATGTATGAGCTGTAGTTCTGTCTTGCTGGAACACACCATACCTTCTTTCTTCTTCAGTTAATTGACGGAAAAACTGATCCAAAATTAAGGCTTGGTATCGGTCAGCATTAAGTGTTTCATGGAAAAAAATAGGGCCGATTATACGTTTTGCACTTATGGCACACCACACACCGACCTTAGAATCATGTAGGGCTAGTGGACTTTCATGTAAAAGTCTTAGGTTATCTACAGACCAGTACCGAGTATTTTGAGTAATAACTTGTCTGTGCAAGTGAAACCATGCCTCATCACTAAACATCACTAATTGTGGGTTTAAACTGCCATCATTTACAGACTGAAGAAACCAATTACAGAAATTGATTCTCCTGTGCAAATCCCCAGCCTCTAAGGAGTGGACTTCTGTAACCTTGTATGGATGACATTTTAGTAATTTTGTAGCATTATGTGCTGATGTACGGCTGACTCCTGCTTGTTGTGCTAACTGCGTAAGGGATTTTTGTGGTGACTGTTCTAATTGAGCACCAATGTCATCCAACTTTTCCTCTGTTAAAACATGACGCCTTCGCCTTCTTTTCTTGTCCAATACTGATCCTGTGGTTTTGAATTTATTCACAATTTTATGAACTGTAGTCCTTTCAGGTGGATCAACCCCAGGAAATCGTTCCTGAAATTCTCTACGACACAGGGCAGGTGATTTGTTCTTTAAAAAGTTACAACAAATAAAAAGTCTTTGTTCAGGAGTAAATCTCTGAACCATGTCGCACACAGTAAACACAAACAGAGAACTAAAACCACACTGTACACGTCTCTCAAAACAACTGACTCATGTGTTATGCTGCCCTATAGCTGCATGCCTACTTGGCTGTGCTTATGTAACTGCCGCATCCATATTGCATAATATAGTATTGAGCTGAAGAAAAATGAATGCACGTCATTTCCAAATTTATAAAGTTAAAAACAATACATTCAAGCAACTTGTTATAACAAAACATTCTTCTAAGAATTCTCTATCACATCATATAAATGATTCCTTAATCGTCAAAAAAACCATCAGATAATTAAAATATATGGAAAAATGTGTCTAAATTCTACGCATGATACCCTTGAATTGCCCCTGATGAAGTATAATTTATATACTGACCTCACTAACAGTCTTCTGTGATGGCTGGGTCAAAACAGTATTCAATGGGAGTGTTAAATCAGCCTGGGTGTGTTCTACGGTACCCAGACTGAAGCTGGCATAGTTACAGTGAAACAAGCAGCACTGAACTGAAACTGGGTAAAAATCTGGATGTGGATGGCATTGCAATGCCAGATGCGGATGTCATCAATGGAAATTACTGCATCTGTAACAAATTTTACGAAAATGTTTGTAGTATAGTATTGGAGAAATGTAACTCCGAGAGAGTAATCTGGTATGCTTGAGGTATCAGTTTGTCATGAAATCAAATGCATTGTAGAAACATAAAATTTATAATTTAGTTATCTTTGTTACATGACCAACAAACTACTAGGATAAAAAGATGACATTCCAACCCATTTTTTTGGCCAGAATTCTTCTTGAAAAAATATTTTCAAACCATATAAATTTCCCACATTCCCTCTCTCACAGCTCTGCTTACTATTCTTTGTTCTTAAAATCCACACAAACATTTACCTATTACATGTTCTATCAAAGAAATCTCTATGTCGTGTTTCACAGTGACCACAGGTGTTTCAAAAGCCTCTGTACATACAGTTACAAAACTTTTAAAATTGGCACCTTACAAGAACGCTACCAAAGGCAGGCATGATTCATTTACACACTTGACTTCTAATTCGGTTATACATACCAACAACAAAACAAAAATTGAAGGGAGATGCCAATTTAAAACTATAAATTCACTACTTTGTCTTCAATCTTCTTGCCTAAACACACCTCATGTAGCATTCTGAGCACACCATGTTTGCAACTGAATGACTCTTGAAATGCATTCCCTCAATTGTATGTTGTAACATTGCTAATGTATAAATTCATTCCACGGTCCTTCGAGGACTTCCCCTAGACTTTAAATATGTTTATACAAACAGCAGTGCATTCTATTCAAATATTTTCCGCTGAAAATTTGTCTTTCTTTGGTAGCATTCTTGTATAGAATTACCCTATTTTAATTTCTTTCAAACGTAGGAAATAAAGCGCATGTTTTACCAGGAGAACGGAAATTTCGAAAAACAAGGACAATTGCTGTTTCCAGGGAAGTGAATATTGCTTGGACATCTAAAATTTGTTAAAAAAAATGTTCTCAATTATTTATTTAATCATACTTCAATGTAAATATACCTAATAAAAGAAGTCTTCTGCCGAAAAGGGTATCATATATATAACTTATATATTCAAACTGATCTCTCTGTGCATCGAAACTAAACAACAAACACAGGAAAGGTTTACTTACAGCTCAAAATGCACTACATAGAAATGAATAAATACAGATATCGAATAATAACAAATAATGACACCATCCCAAGGACACAGAAATCACAAAGAAATTAGAAATCAATTAGGCCTATATAGCCTCCAGAGTACAATTAATAAATAAGCTGTAAAATGTAAATCTATTCCAAAAAATTTAATCAGTCAGCCTAATTAATATGGACGACAACAACTACTGTATTCTATGAAGTGAAAGTTGCATTTGTTTCATCTTCATTGGTACACTCTGACTGGCAACAGCAGCATCATATGATGTACTGTCGCCATTCCTTCACTCAGTTTACATATGCCTTTCGAACTGTTTACACCTTCATTTTATCAGTTTTCTTCTTTCTTCTTGAGGATATCGTATTTAATGTTCAAGTTTAATTCACCCTGTTTTTAGAATGATATTTTCTATTTGGAATGGTAAGAAAAGGAAACTTAACAAACGAAACCGATGTTTTAACTAAAAGTGAATTAGTGTGAATTTACATTATCAAATACTCCAAATTTGGATTTTTTCTAATAACCATGTCTGAGTTAGTGATACGCCTGTGAACTGGCCTTTGTCCACATGAATGCAATGAAGTGCAACATGCAGAACTCACTAGGACAAAAATGTTTGAAAGATTGTCTCAGAATTACTCTGACCTCAGTTTTCCAAGTTAGTAAGAGACAAGAAGTGGTACGTACTTTTCACATTAGTAAGTAGGCCTAAGTTTCAAAATTTTAATTTGTAGGCATATTTTCTAATTAGACAATTTACATAATTTGATAAAATGCAAAATGTGTAGTAAAATTCTGTATGATTTAAATTTACACCTCAAATAAAAAAATTGACTCTATAATATGTACTTAGTCATCTAAGCTCCAACTTTGTAATCAATATGTGTGTCCCATCATTCCAACAAGCACTATAATTTTCTCGAAGTGGCCCAATGAGAGAGCTAATAGAATAGGCAAATGAAAATTTATAATGGGAGCTAATTACCTATATTAACGCACCAGCTAGATGATTACTGGCAACCAAAGCAATACCTAAGAGACTCACTCATTAGTTGGATAGTGGGTTAAGGTGATTATTCAGGAATGCTGGCGATAGATACCTACATATGTATAATGATGGTCTGTACTGTCGGTAAATGAAGCTTTAGTTTCCTGGGATGAATGCTCCTCACTACATACTATTGTGATATAAGCTGACGGCATATGACAACCTGAGACAGTCTGCATAGGTAAGCTCTGTAGATTCTAATGCACTGTTGTTGGGTCCAGGACGAATTATTAGGGAAATGGCCAGTTTCCCTAATATTGCGTCCTGGACCATTCGAGTGTTAAACTGGTATGAAGGGATAAATTTCAGAACACGGATTCCTTCCTTTCCCTCTTACTTCAAAATTCCAACCTTGTATACGCAAAATAAATTATTGGCACTGAGAAGTGCCTTTTCGTAAGCATGATGATGCACATTCGACAAATGCAGACAAATCTGCTCTTTTTAGTATTTTAAGAAATAGTCTAATTGTCAGTGAGGAATCCGTATACTGAAATTTTCCCACAGCTTTTGTTAACACTTTTAGTCGTAGGGATATAAAACAAATCGAAGTTAAAAAAAAATGCTAAACTCGTTAAAAAAACTCAGGCGCCACGGCAACCTGGGACACGAGATTTGTTTATCCCTGCAGATTGGATAATTTGCTAGGAGACGTCATTGCATATAGACTTTTACAGTAAACCTAACCTTAGTGTATACAACAACACTAACCTAACCTAACGTAACCTGTCACAGATTAAGGAAAAGGTTGGGTTAGTTTAGTTTAGGGTTTTAGCATAACTTGCAAAAACAAATTTTAGCTTTAGTGTAAAAGTGGTCTATATGCAACGACGTCTCCTAGCAAATTATCTTTTCATGAAAGATTCTTTCTTCTCCACCAAAGCAAACATAAGTTAGGTTAGGTTAAATTATTTTTGTTTACTGTAGTTCATTTTTGTTGAGAAAGGGGAACGATCGTCCCTTGGATATTACAAATACGTAACATTCAAATGGTGAAACTTCGCGCTATTAATTCAATTATACTTAAACAACCATGTAGAAAAATTGAAATGCAACTAGGCCTATGAAGAAAATAATGATC
Source organism: Periplaneta americana (assembly GCF_040183065.1). Classification (NCBI taxonomy): domain Eukaryota; kingdom Metazoa; phylum Arthropoda; class Insecta; order Blattodea; family Blattidae; genus Periplaneta; species Periplaneta americana. Next base: position 96,023,733 of record NC_091129.1, read on the forward strand.
AAAACAAAAAGTAAATCTTGATCACAAACTTAGTCAGTGTTTTGATTATTAACATTTGAAAACCTTAACCAAAATCGTAAAGGTTCATGCTGACCTAATACACCTTAACATGGTGGTACTTCTACCACGCAGCTTTAATATTTGTTCACATGAAATACATACCAATATCCTAAAAATACTAATCCTACAGTTAAAAAAAAATTATTAAGGATCAAACGAGTACAATTTATTTTCTCTTACATGTAGAACTTTTGTCTGGCTTTCCAAATAGCTTTATTACAAAGAAAGAGCCCTTTATTTTAACAGACACGGCAAAATCACCCAAATTCGCTTATCAGCTAAACATCACACGACGCTCGCGCCGTTGCCATTTGTATTGGACACAGGGTCGCCAATTTCGACTTGAAATTTCCCCAGTCAAACAGGCATACATTTCCCCCAAATTTTCTTAACATGTGTGCGAATTTTGGATTGGCGGTATTTATTGTAGCGCGAAATTTGAATATAGCAATACAATACCAGTTCAAAAGTTAAAATTAAAATTATGGTTTATTTAACGATGCTCGCAACTGCAGAGGTGAGAGGTTATATCACCGTCGCCGGTGTGCCGGAATTTTGCCCCGCAGGATTTCTTTTACATGCCAGTAAATGTACTGACATGAGCCTGCCGCATTTAAGTACACTTAAATGCCATCGACCTGGGCCGGGATCGAACCCGCAACCTCGAGCACAAAAGGCCAGCGATATACCGACTACGCTACCTAATTCGACCGTTCAAAAATGAGTACAGGGACTGTAGGCTAAGGGTTATTTTACCACCAAATTTATCACAAACAGGACATAATGTAATTCATTCCACTTTAACCATTATCTTGTTTGACGCATACTTGATCTATCATTGTGCAATGATGTTTTTAAATTGTTATTTTATAATATAATAATTACTACTTCCGCGACAGATATTAGAACTACTATTTTATATTAATGTTTAAATTGTTTTATAATGATAGAATTGTTACACAATTATTGATTTCTAACCGAGTGTGTTTTAAAATTAAGTATAAATGCAATAAATGATAGTAATATGCCACCATATATTAAGTTTATGTTCATCTTGTAATAAGGTGACCAGACGTTCCGTATTAGCCGGAAAAGTCCCTTTCTTTTAGTGTGTGTCCCGTATTTTTTAAGGTAAAACGGGACGCCAAAATATCCCTTTTTTGTGACAATGACTTATCGGCATAAAACGCCATTAACTATGATTCTCAAAAATTTAAAATGTACTGTTTTGCATGAGTTTGATGAAAATTTTAAAGACAATAACAACTGACAAAGCAAAGCGCTTTTTACACTGTATTATGGGTATGCAATACATAACAGGTTCGTTCCAACAAGCGGTTCATGGATCAGTTCATGTACGGTTCCTGTATCATCTTATGCGCATGCGCTAGTTAAGCATCTGCTTTGGGATTGAAATTGGACTGGACGCTGTTGGAACGCTTTCGCGGATCGTTATGTACTAAATCCAGAGATGCTATAACTGTGATCATCTTTGCTAAGAACGGGATGCTTATTATTATCGTTTTGCAGAATTTCGATCATTTTCTATAAAAAGATGACAAAAAATATGGAAGGCAAGAATTCCGTTAATTCAATGTCGTGTACTAGGGACTCTCATCTAAAAATAGTTCTTTTTTCTTATTAATGTATTTACGTTATTTATTATACTCTTAAACAAAGCTGCATGTTGAAATTGTAATTGACTATTTCAATACCCATTCCCTTTCTTTTTGGATAAAATTTAAATTAAATCTCTAGTTTTATTATTCGTCTGTACTGTCACTTTTCATCTTTAACCTCACAGTCGATCATGTCTTTCTTCAGTCACAGTCTAATAGATACAGTCACGCAACTCATACGTATAAAATATGCCAACATTTGACAGCTGGCGCGACAGTAGCCCTCTAGCGGCAGGCAAGTTAAAAGTGTGCACACGACATATGATAACACATCAGAAAACGGATTTTGCGTAATTTATTTTATATTTTTATGCTATACAATAAGTGTATATGGTTCTTATTAATTCTACTTTAGAATCCTGGAAGAATTTCACACGCAGTTAATCTACAAGTTTCAGAAGCTGGGAATAAACGTAATTCTTTCTGCTCCTTACAACTGAATCATGGCCCTGATCACGTATCATGGTTTGAAATAATATAATTGTTTGTACGTGATCGGTTAATTCAATTCATTCCTAAATATATTTATCAATCACTGGAACTTTGTATTTCCTGTGAGAAGAGTAAAAATTACGTAGCAGCTTCAAAATTGTAGGGAATATCTCGTAGGGTACATCGCATGGTGAACTCCTCTCCCTATTTCCTGAGAAATTAACGATTTTGCATACCGCAAATTGGGGTAAACTCGGCCGCTGAGGTAAACTTGAAAATAAAGAAAAGGGGAGGATTTAAACATTAATACGAAATTCATTATTTTTCCATTTCTTAACAACCGATATTTCCTTTATTATTTTGAGTCACAAATAGTGCTGATATTATGGTTTAAATTTTTATGGCAAGTTTACCGCAATTTACATTACATTTCCAGTTTTCACACATAATGCCTAATTTGAACATATCATACCCATAAATACGTAATTTACATGCACTTACTGTTAATATGACGTAGGTGAGAACAAATAAATGAACACACAATTTTGTTGAAAAAATTGTAACTTCAATTAACTCAGAAAATGTAGGCCTAATTTTATTTTCAGAGCAGAAGTGGTGTAAGTCAAAAATGGGTAATGAGGGTTAAAGTAAACATTCTGTAAAATACAGCGCAAAGCGGCAGTTAATATTGAATGTATTTAAACTATTAATAGTCAGTGAATAGCACGAAGGACATATCAATTGCTACTTTGCGCTGTATTTTACAGAATTTTTACTTTAAACCTCATTACCTGAGTTTGACTTACACCACTTCTGCACTGAACGGCTCAAATAATCACTGGGAATGTAAAATCAACACCAATAACAGTCATGCAAATTATTGCAGAAAAGATTGCTTTTTATATTAAATTTAAAAAGGCTCTTTTATTTCTTGAGAACTTAATACGTCTGCCACATGAATCTACACGAAGACATCAGAAATTTATCGACATAGTTTGGATTTATTCAAGAAGTGAATATTTTGCAAAAGGATTACTATACTCCATGAATTCTTGCAAAAATTAACACCATGATACCTACTTGAATGCTATATAACATTCAACTTTTGAAAAATATAAAGAAAAAAACACGAATACAAAAATTATGGAATTACTTGCATTAAAAACTGTAGATACATTATCCAAAATCGGAATGGTTACACATTTACACATGATCTCTGCAAAACAATAATATACTGTAACAGGTATTTACTATGTTTTTATTTAAACTCTCCTTCCTGACATACAAATAGGTAACTGATAAGTAATAAAATAGTGTTTTATAGAACACAATACGTAGGCTACCTACAACGTGGATTATTGGTTTTGACTGAGTTATGGTTTTCTCTTGGTCTTTAGGGAATCTGAAAAACGACAAATTCGGAGATTTAAACTTGTTGTTACTGCAATTTTCATCATTGCACACATTGCCTTTATTCCGACGCATGATTAAAACGTTATTATAACATATCGCATCCCTTTAAAGCATGTGCTGGCTGTATCAACCCTATGACCAGTGCCTTGCCTGCCGCTTGGGCGCTAGTGTCGCGAATGTTGGCAAAAAAAGTGTTGAAGTTGCGCGACTGTATCTATTAGACTGTGCTTCAGTATTCAGGAGACGTTGGTGAGCTTATGCGCATGCGCGTCTTACATACTCTTCCGTACATGCCTCAATCCACGGACTATTTCTGACCGTTCCGAACCCGTGTCAAAAGCTTGTTGGAACGCTCGACTGCAGTACATGTTTCCGGTTCAGGACTGGTTCGGATTGTGTTGGAACGCTTTTTCTGTACTGCGCATGCTCACGATGGTTACGGACGGTTCCTGACTGCTGTTGGAACGAACCATGTGAAGACTTCGCTTGGGAAAGTACAGTTGCCGACAATTGAATTGTGCCGCTCTGCGCTCGCTACATGGTAAGACGATGCCAACTAACCAATCGTAATCACTCTGATGTGAATGCCGCGAACTATAACGAAAACTGTAAATGCATTTGTTTTTCGATTCCACGTCTGTACAAATCGCGTGGTTTTGAGTGAAAGAAGTTGTCAAACCATGTTCGGAGCGCATTTTCATCCGGAAAGAAAGTTCCTTGAAAGTTGTTCGATAGAGAGCGGAAAAGTTGAAAATCTGAGGGCGCAAGATCAGGTGAATAAGGTGGGTGCGGAATAACTTTCCAACTCAACTCCTGGATAGTGTTTTGTGTCAGGTTAGCAGAGTGCAAATTCTAAATAAGGCAGTAGAGCAAGTAGACAGCTTCACATACTTCGGGAGTACTATAAGCAGTAACATGAGCTGCTGCCAAGAAGTCTAAAGGAGAATAGCAATGGCAAAGGAAGTTTTAATAGAAAAAGGAACATCTTCTGCGGACCTCTGGAGAAAGAACTAAGGAAGGGACTAGTTAAATGCTTTGTGTGGAGTGTAGCATTGTATGGGGCAGAAACATTGATATTACGACGAAGTGATGAGAAGCGACTAGAAGCATTTGAAATGTGGATATGGAGAAGGATTGAGCTTGTGAAGTGGAGAGACAGAATAAGAAATGAAGCTGTGTTGAAAAGAGTGGCTGAAGAAAGAATGATACTGAAACTGATCAGGAAGAGGAAAAGGAATTGGTTGGGTCATTGGTTGAGAAGAAACTGCCTACTGAAGGATGCGCTGGAAGGAATGGTGAACTGGAGAAGAGTTCGGGGCAATAGGAAATATCAGATGATGACGAGATTTAGATATACAGATCATATGCGGAGACTAAAAGAGGAAGGCAGAAAATAGGAAAGACTGGAGAATGCTGAGTTTGCAATGAAAGACTTGCCCTTTTGCAGAACACTATGAATGAATGAATGAATGAATAAGTTCAATTACGGCTCTGAGGGAAAGCATTGCTTGAAGGAAGAGAGGGACTGTAGATAGGTGATAATTTCTAACAACTCAACTGGAGTTAAGATGCCACACTACCTATTACTTTCTGCCACGCGCATCTTGTCTCTTAGCGGCCGCGAGTCAATGCATCCCGCAACACACTCTCGTACTGATAGGCTTCGCCCATTCGCTTGTCATCGGCTCCACGCTCCACCTATTCGCTTCTCATCGTTCCATCCAAATGCGCCGACTTACTCTACAGATTTCAGAAACGGAGTTTAGCTGGTAATGATCCAGTAAATAACCAAATAATGATCTGGCGATGTTTACAGTATTTGGGTTTTTAATGAAGTATTTTAAAATCAATTTATTTAAATATGTGATGCAGCAGAACGTGGTGGTTATTTTGATAGTATTTGCCGTATATTTACAGAAAGAATAATAATTCCTTTTTAAACAGGGGTGAGACATCAGAACTTTTTCATGACATGGAACAAGGCCGTCCATAGGGGGGACGGCCACCACTCGAGTGGGCGGGCGGGAGCCAAGGGGGTTCAGCTCGATTTTTATATATATTTTTTAGGGAAAGGAGGACACAAAATATTCACAATACTTTCTTTTTACACGAAAAAAAGAATTTTGTTAAGATGCATATTACTGAAATAGTAATTAGATTTTAACTAAAGTAACCTACTTCTCAAAATGTTCTATAAATGTCATGTTTCAGCTAGGATACTGATTACGTCCTTTAGTATAGTCCGCGTCACCGTTTTTGACGTGTGAAATAAGTAATGGGAACGTTAAATGCGAGTGTTGTACATTTGTCGCAGTCAGTCTGACAACTGTGTTGCATAAATGGCTGATGTGACGTGTATAAGAAGTGGTACCATTCTCAGCTCCACTAGCAACATGCTCACAAACTGGGCACTATATATCAAGGAAGCACGCCAAGAACGCTGGCGCCAGCTGTACTGTACAAGAATTAACGAGGCTACACTACACTGACTTCGTTATACTGAATTTGCATATTAATTAATCTTAACTAGGTCTATATATAATGTATTAACACTAAAGTATGTTTGTATTTATTTTAAAAATTACATCTTATTTGTTTATTGATTGCAAGACTGATTATTAAATATGTTTATAAATTGAGATTTTTTATTTCTAATACCTAGGTAATACTTCAATTTCAGTAACGAACAAACTTATCAGACGCTGTAATAAATTCGATAGTATTTGGGTAAAGGGGAATGTCATAAAAATGATTTTTGAGATAAATGAAAATACACTTCGGACCCTTATTGCAAATAATTTTCTAAACAGATAAAACACATAAAATGCTACTTTTATTTTATTTTTTGCATACCAATTTATAACAGCCACCAGCGTGGCTCAGTCGGTTAAGGCGCTTGCCTGCCGGTCTCAAGTTACGCCCGGGCGCGGGTTCGATCCCCGCTTGGTCTGATTACCTGGTTGGGGTTTTTCCGAGGTTTTCCCCAACCGTAAGGTGAATGCCAGGCAATCCATGGCGAATCCTCGGCCTCATCTCGCCAAATACCATCTCGCTATCACCAATCTCATCGATGCTAAATAACTTAGTAGTTGATACAGCGTCGTTAAATAACCATAAAAAAGAAAAAACTTATAATATTTAACTTGTGTGTTTACCTGGGGATCAAAACTCCATTTGCACAAAAAATGACAACCCCCCTTTATCCGAAAACCATGTAATTATCCTTACGCTTTATGTATACTATATTTATTGTGAATTTCAGCATTCATTATTGGCGAGAGGTGAGGGCCCTGACAAATGTTTGCGGGGGAGCCCACAATTCTTATGGGCGGCCCTACGTGGCATGTGAGTTATGAATACCCCACATAAAATAGAAAAGTATCGTCAATTAGATTTAAATCACGAAGTTAACTGTGTTAACTACCTATTTACTCATCATACCACAGAAATTCACAAAAAGCTTGCTTACAGTTATTCGGATCGTAAATTAACGAAAAAATTACGTAGTAAACTGCAACCGAATGACTAACTTGCTAATGGTATATAAGATTTGTATAGTATTTAGTAGGAAACAAACAATTTAACTCCACGTTTCACATGGACTTTTATTTTTAACTTGCAAATAATTATTACTGGTACTGTTTGTTATTTTTGTCGAGGAAGGCCCACACTAGCCGATAGTAAAGTTGCAAGACCAGGACCTTCACGTCATGTAAGCCACCTGTATCTCAGGCTGATAAGATTGCAAATCGAGTTGGTGGGAGTTACCAGTCACCTACCGATCAGCCATATTGCATAGTGTTCGAGTGTGAATGTCAGTTGAAGTGTCATAGTTTGAAGAGCTTGAAAATAATCCCAAAATCGGAGTTGGCGAATAAAATCATAACAAAAATGTTTCAACAGAGGAGCCCTGGTTCAGCCATGTCTGCGAACCAAGGTAAGATTAACATAAAATGTGGACAGCATGAAACATTAGCGGCAGTAGTATACATTAAGTGGGCATTGTTATTTAACTGTGTGAAAGTCTGTTATCTTAATTTGAATGTAGTTTTGAAGTTTTTTTTATACTATTTGTCTACTCTAATGTTACAAAGCTATGGGTAGTGTGAGATACAAGCGACATGTTTTTCTGAGTATAACACTTGTCCTTTAAAATACATACATAAGAAGTGACAAGGGATTTGAGGAAATCCTAATGATTACCTGTAACGTCAACACAGGAATTACAATGAAGAAACAAGGATAAAAAATACAATTCGCTGTAAGATTAAAGTATGTATTAAACGGAATGAAACATAATAGCCAATCCTTCAAATAATAATAATAATAATAATAATAATAATAATAATAATATTTTATTGGGTTATTTTACGACGCTGTATCAACATCTAGGTTATTGAGCGTCTAAATGAAATGAAGGTGATAATGCTGGTGAAATGAGTCCGGGGTACAGCACCGAAAGTTACCCAGCATTTGCTCGTATTGGGTTGAGAGAGAACCCCGGGAAAAAACCTCAACCATGTAACTTGCCTCGACCGGGATTCGAACCCGGGCCACCTGGTTTCGCGGCCAGACGCGCTGACCGTTACTCCACAGATGTGGACAGTAATAATAATAATAATAATAATAATAATAATAATAATAATAATCTAACAGGGATTAAACCAGTTGGTTCGCTCCGGCTCCATGTATTATAGCTGCTGAAACCATATTGTTGGTGAACGTTTGTGATCTCGTTTTCCCTCTCTGGGTGATAATTTAATCTTCTTCAGGGCATTCTATCAGTAGGCCTACTCATTCTAATTACAACATGCTGATACTACTTCTTCTATTTTATCTCTTAAACAGAATATTTGTAGTTCATTTCGAATGTCTTCATTGTGTTTTTTTGTCTACTAACGTGTATCCTGCCACAAATCACGGATATCTCATTTCAGCAGCTTCAAATTTCTTTGTTGTTTGTTTATTCAGGTTTCATGTTTCTAAGCCATACAAAAGCGTAGGTACAGTTAATACCACAGTCTAGTATATACAGTCACGAAGCTTGAGTTTATGAGGGTACTAGGAACAATAGACTGTCCAGGTACTATTTCGCATTGTCTGTAATGAGGCGATAGTAGCGATCCTAGTGGTTAGCAATGATCTATGGATGCATATTTACTACATATTGAGCTTCGTGACTGTATATACTAGACTGCTTATACTTTGTAACATTTCAGCAGTGTTTCCTTTCTTACTTATATTGGCAATTTTCTTTTGAATGTACCACATAAACATTGTAAAGCTAATAATTTATTGTTTGTATCTTTTCCTCCATCACAATGTCCACAACTGTGGAGTAACGGTCAGCGTGGCTGGCCGCGAAACCAGGTGGCCCGGGTTCGAATCCCGGTCAGGGTTTTCCCTCAACCCAATACGAGCAAATGCTGGGTAACTTTCGGTGCTGGACCCCGGACTCATTTCACCGACATTATCATCTTCATTTCATTCAGACGCTAAATAACCTAGATTTTGATACAGCGTCGTAAAATAGCCCAATAAAATTTAAAAAATCCATTACAATCTGTGGAATACTCCTAAGTAATTACAATTTTTTACTCATAACATTCTGTCCTCTAACTCTACTTATATCAGTTGTATTTAATAATAACAATAATAATCATAATAATGATAAAATACGGTAATAATAATAATAATAATAATAATAATAATAATAATAATAATAATAATAATAATATTTCATAACAATATTAATAACAATTATTCATGGATTTCAAAAAGTCATATGACTCGGTTAAGAGAAAAGTTTTATATAATATTCTTATTGAATTTGGTATTCCCAAGAAACTAGTTTGATTAATTAAAATGTGTCCAGTGAAACGTACAGCAGTGTCCGTATAGGCCAGTTTCTGTTAGATGCTTTTCCAATTCACTGCAGGCTAAACTAAGGAGATACACTATCACCTTTACTTTTTAACTTTGCTCTAGAGTAAGCCATTAGGAAAATCCAGGCTAACAGAGAGGGTTTAGAATTGAACAGGTTGCATCAGCTGCTTGTTTTGCGGTTGATATGACTACGCTAGGGGAAAATCCACAAACTATTAGGGAAAACACGGGAATTTTACTTAAAGCAAGTAAAGAGATAGGTTTGGAAGTAAATCCTGAAAAGACAAAGCATATGGTTATGTCTCGTGACCAGAATATTGTACGAAATTGAAATATAAAAATTGGAAATTTATCCCTTGAAGAGGTGGAAAAATTCAAGTATCTTGGAGCAACAGTAACATAATTGATAATCAGGAGAAATTAAACGCAGAATATGAGAAATTTCTGTTATTATTCGGTTGAGAAGCTTTTATCATCCAGTCTGCTCTCAAAAAAGCTGAAAGTTAGAATTTATAAAACAGTTATATTACCGGTTGTTCTGTATGGTTGTGAAACTTGGACTCTCATCTTGAGAGAGGAACAGAGATTAAGGGTGTTTGAGAATAAGATTCTTAGGAAAATATTTGGGGCTAAGAGGTATGAAGTTACAGGAGAATGGAGAAAGTTACACAACGTAGAACTGCATGCATTTTATTCTTCACCTGACATAATTAGAAAGATTAAATCCAGACGTTTGAGATGGGCAGGGCATGTAGCACGTATGGGCGAATCCAGAAATGCATAAAGATCGTTAGTTTGGAGGCCGGGGGAGGGGAGGGGAATAAGGCCTTTTGGAGGACCGAGACGTAGATGGGAGGATAATTTAAAAATGGGTTTAAGGGAGGTGGGATATGATGGTAGGGACTAGATTAATCTTGCTCAGCATAGGGACCGATGGCGGGCTTATGTGAGGGCGGCAATGAACCTCCGGGGTCCTTAAAAGCTGTAAGTAGTAGTAATAATAATAATAATAATAATAATAATAATAATAATAATAATAATATAACAACAATCAACTGGTACACTTCAGTCTTTCTCTACCTGTTTTAATGATGGAGCCTCACTTTTCATCACATTAGAGTATACTTCATTGCGGTCCCCTGCCTTAAGGTATAGAGTAGAATGTAGAACATAGTAATATGAAATTTGTATCTATTTAAAAATAAAATGATGTAATTGTATTTTTATTTAACGCAAAATATTTAAGTTTTCACAGAATAATTTTTAAAAATTATTATTTCTGTAATTATTATTATTATTATTATTATTATTATTATTATTATTATTATTATTATTATTATTATTACTATAAGCGAACAACTTACATAGTAAACTCCGTTGGTCTGCGCGTGCGTCAAACTTAAAGAGTGACACAATATACTTCTCACCTCCTCTTTCCTCCTAATTGTCAGCCAATAACAGAAGAAGGCGTTACTTACGTAAACTTTCAACGTAAACTACCCCGAATTTGCTTATATAATTAGCCGTGGAGCGCGAACTCTCTCAGCAGTATCTCGGCATTGAAAGCAACTACAGATCTGTGCGACCACTCGTTCGATTTTTAATCGCGAGTTCTGCAATATTAAAATTGATCATGAACATTTATGATACACTTTGAGTGAACGATAGTGAAAAATTTGTTGTGAACTGGGGCTAATTTCAGAATGTCGCTTCATATGAAAAGAAAACATATTGCTTGTCCTTCATTAATTACTTCCGTTATCATAGACCCAAACTTTCCTCGATTTATAAACCAAAACAAAAATAAAACATTCTAAACAACACAACTGCAGTTTATTTCCAAAAACTGGTGACGTATTTTACGTCCTGGTGTAGCCCTCATACAGTGCAGATTTTTTTACGTGAATACATCTATGCGGAAGGATGGTTCAACAAAACTATAATGAAATATTCCGTTTAAGATGTAACAAAATCTTACTCTGACTTCAACGTGCCATAACTAGCAAACAGTAAGGGTAAGAATGATACAACCTATAGAAATATAATGATAAGTATCTAATGTGTGTTTATTGTAATTACAATAGTTCTGACATAAATACGTCTATACGGAACGGTCATTTAGTAAAACCAGCATAACTTCACGAAAATATGTTAAAGATAAAACTACATAACTATTCAGATCTAGACAAAAATGTGTTGCAAAGAGCCGAAATAACATTTTATTGCCTGCATTCATGTGCTGCTTGACTTCTAAATCACTTTTCATGCGACTCAGTTCATGGAGCTCTGCGGCTTTTTAGCCGCCCAGAATAACACGAGCTTAAGCAATGTTGTCTAGTTGTAATGTTAAGATTCAGTCGCTGTTAATTATGTCAGTTAAATATTACATGCTCCCAGACAAAATATTGTACCCACAAAGAAGATTAGACGTAGGAACTAAGTTGCGTGAAAAGCTTATAGTATCGCGCTATATTCCACTTCAAGTATGGAACCTAAATATGTATAGTACTAAAGATTTATCTGATGTTGTATATTTGATATTCTTTACATTTATGACCAGACCCACTTTTTTGTGCGACATGCTCTAAGGCAGCAGTCATCAGCATAGTGCACCCTCGGACTAGCGTCTCTTACTCGCGGATAAGACATTGCACTGGCGCACATCTGTGACTGCTGGCGGGTATGCTTCCTCCCTCTCCCTTCTGCACGACTGTGCATATTGCGATACACTTCTTATCCGTTACCCATTTCAACGAGTGCTGACGACCACTGCTCTAAGGCAAAGTAGGCGTCAGTTTCTGCAGTATAAAATCTGACGAAGATTTCTACATAATCAGCACATGCCAAGAGTTGAACAGACTTGGTGAATATTGTCTGTTCTCTCTACATTCTGGAATCTCTTACCAATTTGTCATGTGCCACATACATTGACAAGAAGGGCATCCCTCTACCTCAACATAGTATTATGCACGAATTCATCATTTAAGTTTTTTTAATTGGTTAAATCCCAAATCTCTCCGCAGTACATATGAAGAGAAGGCATATGTCACTATTGATAGTGATTCGTCCGACGGATGGGGACGTTAAGTCTGGCGGCCTCCTTGGTGCTATTCGACAGGAGTAGGCTACGTGCCGGCACTGGGTTTCCTCTTCTCCCTTCTTTACCTTCACCATCATCCTCACCCATTTCCTACAATACACTTAAACGAACACTTACACATACACTCACTTAGTACACGACATAACTCTTCACAGATACACATCATGTAGGCCTATAACGTGGTCCGCCGAAATGGTGTGCAACTTGAAAATGGGTCACGGTCCTACCATCTATTCGCAGTATGTGGAACCCGAATCACGTTAAGTGAAGTGAATAGGCATTACACACACAAATTTTACGACGCTTTATCAACTGCTGTGGTTATCTAAGGTCTGAGTGAGATGAAGGTGATAATGCTAGCGAAATGAGTCCATGATCCAGCGCCGAAGGTTACCCAGCATTTGCTCTTAATGTGTTGAGAGAAAAATCCGGAAAAACCCCAACCAGGTAACTTGTCCCAACCAGGATTTGATCAAATCCCGGGCCCACTCGTTTCACGGTCAGGGATGCTAACCGTTACACAACAGTGGTGGACCTTAAGTTTGTTTGAATTTTGACTTTACATTGTACTTTTCCCATAGTTATTCTTACAAAGGGGATTACATTGTACTTTTCCCAGAGTCGTTCTTACAAAGTGGATTACATTGTACTTTTCCCATAGTCATTCTTACAAAGCGGATCACATTGTACTTTTCCCATAGTCATTCTTACAAAGCGGATTACATTGTACTTTTCCCATAGCCATTCTTACAAAGCGGATTACATTGTACTTTTCCCATAGTCATTCTTACAAAGCGGATTACATTGTACTTTTCCCATAGTCATTCTTACAATTACAAAGCGGATCACATTGTACTTTTCCCATAGTCATTCTTAGAAAGCGGATTACATTGTACTTTTCCCATAACCTTTCTTACAAAGCTGATTACATTGTACTTTTCCCATAGTCATTCTTACAAAGCGGATTACATTGTACTTTTCCCATAGTCATTCTTACAAAGCGGATTACATTGTACTTTTCCCATAGTCATTCTTACAAAGCGGATTACATTGTATTTTTCCCATAGTCATTCTTACAAAGCGGATTACATTGTACTTTTCCCATAGTTATTCTTACAAAGCGTATTACATTGTACTTTTCCCATAGTTATTCTTACGAAGCGTATTAGATTGTACTTTTCCCATAGTTATTCTTACGAAGCGTATTAGATTGTACATTTCCCATACTCATTCTTACAAAGCGGATTACATTGTATTTTTCCCATAGTCATTTTTACAAAGCGGATTACATTGTATTTTTCCCATAGTCATTCTTACAAAGCAGATTACATTGTACTTTTCCCATAGTCATTCTCACAAAGCGGATTACATTGTACTTTTCCCATAGTCATTCTTACAAAGCAGATTACATTGTACTTTTCCCATAGTCATTCTTACAAAGCAGATTACATTGTACTTTTCCCATAGTCATTCTTACAAAACAGATTACATTGTACTTTTCCCATAGTCATTCTTACAAAGCGGATTACATTGTACTTTTTCCATAGTCATTCTTAGAAAGCGGATTACATTGTACTTTTCCCATAGTCATTCTTAGAAAGCGGATCACATTGTACTTTTCCCATAGTCATTCTTACAAAGCGGATTACATTGTACTTTTCCCATAGTCATTCTTACAAAGCGGATTATATTGTACTTTTCCCATAGTCATTCTTACAAAGCGGATCACATTCTACATTTCCCATAGTCATTCTTAGAAAGCGGATTACATTGTACTTTTCCCATAGTCATTCTTAGAAAGCGGATTACATTGTACTTTTCCCATAGTCATTCTTATAAAGCTGATTACATTGTACTTTTCCCACAGTCATTCTTACAAAGCGGATTAATATCTACGAATATGTCTAGATTTGATTACGTAATATCTTCACAGGATTGACGGCGGAACTGGTAGTTATCTTAATTTTATAAAAGCAGATGGGTGACCATTTGATGAAGTAAAACAAAATAAAATAAAGTGAATGAAAAGAATGGAATACACAAATGAAATGAACAGAATAAAATATGATGAAATTAAGTTCTAGACGAGATAATATTTGTACATTTCTGTAATCGTGTGAATTTCCTTGATGTATTATCTCTGCATTCAATGCGGTACAGTTTATAGGATTCCGTGTTAAAAGACACGTGTCTATATGCGACTCATTGTCAGTAGTGTTTTTTTCTGATATCGTCGAAATATGACGTGCGTAGAGATGCAATTGTAGCGGCGATATGGCAGTGAGTATGAGGTTTTAGGCCAAATTCCGAGAAAGAAAGAAATAATCTTTGTAAGATAACAATATATTGCGTTCATTCCTGTTTACACAATTTAACTCTTGTAAATAACTCTGTTATGATGATTTAGGCAAATGTGTATAGAACGTCAATTGCATTTTAAAACATAAAACACAGATAATTTGCGTATGTAGGGAACATCCTACGAAATAAAAAAAAATGTTGTCTATCTCAACTCAACATAAAAGGTAAAACTGTAGATAAAAAGAGGAGTGGTTCTCGTGCAGAAGCCTTGGCTGCGCAAAATAAGGCAAGGAACGGGCTTATATAGAGAGGAGCTATTCCAGATATCTTAAGATTGTGATATTTTAGCACTAGAAGAAAGAGAAATATATGTAACACACTAAATAAAAATATGCCGAAGATACCACACCTCAAGGAAAAAATA
This sequence comes from Periplaneta americana, assembly GCF_040183065.1. NCBI lineage: Eukaryota > Metazoa > Arthropoda > Insecta > Blattodea > Blattidae > Periplaneta > Periplaneta americana. The sequence goes on from NC_091129.1 coordinate 96,039,028, forward strand.
CAACATACCAAACGATATATCTACAGCACTCAACAATACAAATGTTCTTCTACAAGCAATTCAATTCTTTAAAGAAATTTCCTTGTATAATACGATTTGATTGTAAAATTTTTACTGTTCATATACTCTGTTCATTACTTTTTGTTTATCTTTATTTTTCTTTTTTACCTCCAGATACATTGTAATATATTGTGTACTTTGTTTGTAATCTCCAGTGGTTGTCTTGTATTGTTCTGTATATGAATATGGTGGTCGCAAAAAGACCCAGCAGTTATGCGACCTAAAATAAATCTAAAAAAAAAATTAATAATGAATAAGACTCAGTGGATATGTTGTCATTCGTTATTGGTGGTAGTGCTATGCATCATGGGCTCTTCATTGGGCTCCTGATAATTCGTGGGACAGGGGATGAGGGACTGCGGTGAGGCCTAGACGGAAAGGAAAAGGGATCATGTAAACTGTCGAGAAGTGGGGATCTGTAGAGCGGGGAGCCTTAAGACAAGCACACCATTCCATCCCGGGTACCACAATGGGCCACCCAAATGGCCTGCGTGCGATGAAAGTACCAGTCCGCATCCTCGGCTAAAGGAGAACTAATAGGTAGAAAGATGAGACATAACATCAGCGCTGCGAATTGTGTAAAATCTGGATTGTACAAATTATAACAATTAATTTCTTTAGGTCGAAACAACAATAACATTTTCAGAAAAGTGAGAAATGCAGAAAATAAATTGGACAAATTATAACAATTTGTTTAGTCGAAACAATTTTCAGAAAAGTGAGAAATGTAGAATAAAAATTGGACAAATTATAACAATTAATTTGGTTAGTCAAAGTAACAATATTCAGAAAAGTGAGAAGTGTAGAATTTGAATTGGAAAAATTATAACAACTAATTTGTTTAGTCGAAACAATTTTCAGAAAAGTGAGAAATGTAGAATAAAAATTGGACAAATTATAAAATTAATTTGGTTAAAGTAACAGTATTCAGAAAAGTGAGAAATGTGCAATTTGAATTGAAAAAATTATAACAATTACTTTGTTTCGTCGAAACAACAATTTTCAGAAAAGTGATAAAAGAAACTATTTTAAAATCGTTTAAGGCAGTGGTCGTCAGCACTCGCTGAAATAGGTAGGGTGCATGGAGGGTAAGGAACTCTGCTCCGTCGTGCACAAGGGATAGAGAGACAGCATACCCGCCAGCAGCGACGATTGCACGCTAGGGCTGTGTCTTGTCCGCAGGTAAGAGACGCTAGCCCGAGCGTGCAGTGTTTTGATGACCGCTGGTTCAAGGGGTAAGGTACAGCTTACAGCACTAAAATTTTGGAAATATTCAACTTTTTTCCTCCATTAGGCCTACTGTTTCTTATACCATAATGAAAATTGGTATGTTTAAAACACTGTCCTTCTGCTATATGAAAAAAAAATTACGATTTAAAAAATTATTTACATTTTTTTTTTTTTTTTTTTTTTTCAAAATTCACTTCACTGTGCAGTGATGAAGCGTTTCCCACATAACTAAAAAAACTATCGAACATTCGGTGATGAAAGATTTTGTGTGTATTTATAGGGGAAAGTCGGGTAGTATCGGACATCGGGTAATATCGGACAGTGAGTTTCTTTCATCTACCACACGATGGTAGTACCTGTTTGACATGGTTACGTTTCTGTGATGTCGCATAGAGAAACGTCACCATGTCATTCAGGTGCTACCATATGGTGGTAGATGAAAGAAACGCACTGTCCGATATTACCCGATGTCCGATACTACCCGACTCTCCCCTACATGTCATATCTACAATATGATGCAAGATCACTCCTCTACCTTTAACTTAATAGGTTGTCTGATAAAAATAAATTCATTTTAAAAATGGTTAAATATCAGTATTTTCTTCTAATACAAAATAAAATACTATTTATTAAGGAATGTAGTTGAAAGAGCATTATCTTATAAATATGAGTTTAAGCAATAAAATAAAAGAGAGAGAATATGAAAAAGTTAACAAGTTTATTAGTTAGGCCTATGAGGGAAACGCTTCATCACTGCACAGTGAGCTGTCACCATTTTTATTTTTGAAAAAAAAAAAAAAATATATATATATATATAACTGTTTTAAATCATAAAAATATATTTTTTTTTTCATATAGCAGGACAGTGTTTTACACATACCAATTTTCATTATTGTACAAGACACAGTAATGGAGGAAAAAAAATGTTGAATATTTCCAAAAATGTTACTGCTGATAGCTGTACCTAATCCCTTAATATGTTAATCTTACCTACGTTTTTATATGGGTCAAAAATCAAAGTTGGGTTTAGAAAGCCCCGTAGAGGGAAGGAATTCAAGAAGCTGAGATTAAATTATGGTGAAACGAGGGTTGAGCGACTTCCGCCGATTTTGGAATAGACACCGACGCACTTGAACTGCCAACATAGAAAACAAAAAATCACACTCAATCGCTTTCACCTTCATCTTGACGGGATAATAAAAGCCTAAACTAACCTAACCTAACCTAACCTAAGTGCTTCGGTGTCTAGTCCAAAATCGGCGGAAGTCGCTCAACGCACGTTTAACCTAAATTATTTAGACCTCTGGCAGGGTGCTCTCTTCGGGACCGTAAAACAAATGAATCAACACGTGAAGGATTGAACGTTTTAAATATATTAGACAGAACAGAGGAGCACAGAACAAATTTGTATCTAATTTACGAAGAATGCAAGAAACCCTTATTCCATTTGAAGCCTACCAGTGCGTATAAGCCGCAAAGAAAGAGAAATATTGGAATACCACGAAATGTTGGTAGACGCTTTGAAATATGGAGGTGAAACGGATCGAAAAATCCAATTCATGATGGCTATGATGATGATGATGATGATGATGATGATGATATTTAATTTCTCTGAATTTACCGTACTTCTTGTAGATTGCATCTTCTAGTTGGTATTGCCAAAGATATGGCACGATCGCATATTCTGCTAAGCTAGTCTGATCATCCTGATACTTATCTTCTCTGACACATACTCAGCACTCTATACGCGATCACTATAAACCTCTCCACGTCAACATACAGAATCCAGGTGTCAAAATGATGACTCATACTGCGTCATATGTTTTAAGAGTTTCGTAACATTTCTGTTGATTTATCATGTTGTGAATAACATTCCCGTTTACAAGCCACCGGTGTAGTTCAGGCAGTAGCGCGTTTATCTACTGACCCAAGAATATGCTCGGGCGTAAGTTCAAACCCAGCTTGAGCCGATTATCTAGAAATTGCATAAAATTGGCGACAGAAATGCTTCGAATTTGTTTTGCTCATTGAATGAATTGTTTGCAGAGTATGATTACTAAAGCCCGGATGTTTAGAGATTTATAACAGTTAAAATAGGCAGGTAAAAAAGGCACAATAATCTTTGAAAAAGACATTATAAATTTTAAAAAGGCATAATATATTTTAGCAAACAATTTAAATTATATCAACATAACTCATATATTTACATCGTAAGTGACACATGTTGACTTATAAAAGACTTTTTTTTCTAATTAACTGTTTTTTCACAAACCTTACATAACAAAACTGTTCCATCGCATCGGTTGAAAACACATGACCACCAAATTCACTGAAGTTTACTTTGCAATGGTTTACTGAATTTAGGCATTCTAGCTAACCGATCTTATACCTTCTGTCACCCGAAAATAACTGCCTGTTCCTCCTACAACAATAAACACGTGTAGCACAAAATTGTACCAGTAAGATTTGAAAATATAAAGGCAAACAATTGGAAATGCTACGTGACAACTTTTGTGAGAACGAGCTTAACATTTAAAATTATAAAGCTGATTGTTGGTATCGTGAAGATATGACAATATTGTATTTGTAACTGTGGATTGTCCATTATTATTCATATTACACCAATAATATTAGAGCACGATTATTAGCAGATTAAGCACCGAAATAAATTACTTTTATTTACTATTGTTAATAAAGTTAGTCATTGTTTCAAATATTTAAATTTCATACACATTACATTACAATTAATCGGAAAATTGTAAATAAACAAGAAATATTGCTTTAAAATTATAAAAAAAGGCATTTATTTGTACGAAACACCTCAAGAAAGGCAATATAGGCGAAATAAAAATTGGCCCTATCAGTTTGATTATTCCAAATCACATTTATATCTACGCAAATAACGATTTACTCCCACCCAGTAAGAAAGACTTTTGCCAAACATCAGGGCTCTAGTGATTACAGATTAAAGACGGATACACTGTAACAGGTAACCTACAAGCAAAACTCAGCTCGGACTCCTCGCGGCACGCATACTATATTCCTCTTACTCCCCTGCAGTGGGCGTGAGAGCATGCTGAGAATGGGAGCATACGTCATCTGCGCGAGACAGTCACGCCCGCTGGTTTCTGCGCACTGAGTTTTCCTTGTTTGATACCTATACAGGCTATAGTTCCAGATTAAAACAATATTTTATACTGTTCCCGCCGAAATTTCAAACGGTGTGACCACCTCTACTTCGAGACGGGGCTACTGTATACGACGTTGAGAAATAAGTTGACAAAAACAAACTCAACTAAAGGAATACTATATGATCGCAAAATACAGAACTACACTAAAAATAATTATATCTATAATATTATAGGTCTGCCTAATTCCCTCATTTTTTTTCTTAAAAATTTGATATAGGCCCTAACGGACACAATGTCGCCACGTTCCATTAAATATTTCTTATTGGCCTCATTCCTAGAATTACTGGAATTCAATAGATTTAGTACTTTCCACAATGAAGAACGTGAAATTTAAGTTTATAATGTTTCGTATTTTGCGAGGATCCGGCAAAATATCGTCTAAACTGGGTTTAAAGCCTTCTTTGTAATATAAAGCAAGTAATGTCCGTCTTAAAGCTTCCTGATTAAATGTGTCCAATGTTGTAACAGGATAGTCGCGAATTCGTTTCTGGTAGGGCCTTTACTGTTTGAGAAACAGCGGCAGAAATGCGGCTTGGAACCCGGTAGATTGTACTATACTTACTGAGTCATGTTTCCCCACTCCCCACTTCCTCATACGTCACGGTTTCAGAGCTGGAGCTCAGACAGTCTTCATGTTTGCATTCTCTCAACATTTGAATCTCAAGGAACTTCCAAATTTCACGAATTTTCACGACTACTTTTTGAAAGTCCAATTTACTTCTATTATATTTTTTCGAGTTTACTTAGTCGATCTCGCTGTGCTTGACCGATCAAGACCTCAAGTGTCCGTATAGGTTCAGATCTCACGGAGTGGCCACCGGAAAGCAGTTTCCGAGACTTATTTTTCCTTACACATCTCATCGGCCTTGAGGATCCGACCGGTTTCATGAGGATATTTACCATAATAGGAGTCCTTTATCTATACGATGATATACAGTACCTGGCCACATTATTATAATCACTCACATTTTTACTATACTTTACATATTACTTCCTCATTTGAACTCTGGTTTCCTTTCTTAAGCAGAATTCACATTACATATTTAGTTTTTAAACAATATTAAGTAAAATTACAATTATAACAATGTTAATTCAAGAAATATTGATAAATAACCAACCACACCTCATTTTTACAGAAATTTCAGTATTTCGTACGACCTCCTTTGGCTTTAATTACGGGTTCAGTTCTCTTTGCATGCTTACAATACAGTTCTGAATTATTTCCTGGATCCTCTCATCGTGATTCCAAACATGTATCAGCCTTTCAATAAGTCGAACTCTGGTAGTAATAAATTCTTTTGTCATCTCTCTTTCTATGAGGCCCAGACATTCTCAATGGGATTCAAGTCCGGTGAGTTTCCTGGCCATGGCAAAAGTGGAATGTTTTTGGAAGCCAGAAACGTTTTGACTCTCCTAGCAGTATGGCAAGGTGCACCATCTTGCATAAAAATATATTTCTCCCCATTTGGGTACCATTCGTTCAGCTGAGGAATAAGCCTGTTTTCCAATACCTGGATATATTGATCTTGTTCCATTGTTCCCTGAACAATGTAGAGTCGTCCTGAACCTTTGCCTGATATCACAGACCATATCATGACTGATATTGGGTGTTTAACTGTGTTAACCAGGTATCCAGGAGCAAAATTTTCTCTCTTTCTTCGACGAACAAACATTGCTTTGTCCATCAAACACTGAAAGGTTGATTCATCGGAGAAGCAAACCTGAAAATTGTCAAAGAAACTAATAAAAACTCCTCTCCATTATAATTTTGCCTTTCAAATTTATATTAATTTCACCAATTTCTTACCATAACCAATTTAGTCCTAAACTGCTTACATCATTTTCTAAATTCTTTCATCTAATTAGAATTAATTTTCATCGTTTGTAGGAATCTTAAACTTCTTTTCAAGGTATCATTTTCTTCTTTTTATACAATATAACCCAAAAATTTAATTTTCCTAACTAATATTGTTCTCCTACTGCACTCCATCCCTATTTCCAATCTGGCTATTATATTTGAGGCATTCCAATAAGGATGCGTTTCAATTATGATTTCCTGATTTCATATTTTTGTGTACAGGATACGAATAAATATCTTTTATATTTAAACTGGAAACTTGTGTGTGAAGTCAGCAGTATAATGTCAAAATATAAATAATATAGTTGTATATGAATATTAAGAATGAAAAATATGGTTTCAGATGATATGTATGGTCAGAGAAAAATGATACCAACAATATACAATCCAAATGAAGCAATCCAGAGTCGAGAGATGCTCGCTATCAACGGATTCAGTAATGTGCCATCAGGAAGCAACAGAAGTTTACCGTAAGTTTGCAGTAACCATTTAAAACAATATCTGTAGAGCGTAATGGACAATATTCAACTTTGATATTTCCTATTTTGAGATATTGCCTATTTACTTATTTATTGCACTAAGGAATATGTCTCGTTTTGTTTTATCTATTTGTTACATTGAAAAATAGATGTCGCTAGTATCGTTGATCAGTTACCTAGTTCTTGCATTCAGGTGACAATATAATCTTTGAGACAAATCTAGTGAAAGTGGGAGAAGGTAATTTTTGTTACCGACAAGACTTCACTTTGTCATCATTATTATCTGATACGTATATATTGGCGATGTAGAGATACAATAATATAATATGCACTGAAAAGTAAAAAGTTATGGCAAAGAAAGTACATAACTGAAAACAATAGCTGAAACAATTCCACAGAGAATGTTAACAAATTTAATGTTCTAGAAGTTGTATTTTCTTATGCGAGAAATTTAAACAAAAGAGATAAACTTGAACTCTACACTGCGCGCATGCTTTTTTATACGGGGCATGCGAGTTTATGGTTGTAGGCCTAGCATATTACAGACTTACTTAGGATTATCTAGTTCAGAGCTGGGCAACTGGACGCTCCGTGGAGCAGATGGGAGTGGCGGTTGCTCACGAAATACTACTGCCAGCTCTTCATTGCAAAACAGCTGTGCAGAGGCGGATTACAAATAAAATTACAGATATCTAAAGCGCATGGATATAATAGGAATCATATTCACTCTCAAGAATGATAGACTTTACTTAAATTGGATTGAAATAAACATATTTCAAATAATTAGAACGTTTGTATTTGAGAACACAAACTTATAAAATCAGTATGTATAGAGTTTATTAATAGTACATAAGATAGGATCAAAAGCAAAGGGGTACAAGTGACATTTCTAAGAACATGAGTTAAGTGCATCCAGGGTAAGCTAAAGCATTTAAAATTTTAGCGGCAAAGGGATACATCTCTTAACCACACCACACACTAAAATTGAAATAAAAATTTCACGGAATTTACGAAATCTTAAGTACTTTCAATCATATTTTCTCACAAATAACTTAAGTACAGTTATACTTCTTTGCTTCTGACCTTCTCATGTGTGGTTGTTGTTTAGTCAACTGTCCGAAGACAGGCCTGAACCTCACAACTGACACCACTCATGGGGCAACTAAGCGAGGAGACAATGAGCTAGAGTAGCCAGTTCCTTTCCCTCTCCAGTGTATTAGGCCTAATTGCCGACTAGCAACATAATTACGCTAATCAGACTTCAGACTCGTACAAACAATTGTTCTTCCTCTGACACACATCATCAAGTGAGATGTAGCTTACTGCCTGATAATATAAATACATATTAGCCAGATCCTCTATATTATGACTATTATCGATAATTATTGTACTTATTTTTAGGAGGAGGGACAAGACTAACTGTAGTAACTATATCACTTTTGTTCATATAGTACAAAATTTTGTCCAATATTCCTTTGAGAAGATTAACTCCATATGTAGATGAAATTATTGGGGATCATCAGTGCGGTTTTAGGCGTATGTATGTATGTATGTATGTATGTATGTATGTATGTATGTATGTATGTATGTATGTATTATAGGAAAGTAAAACATTAATTTGTGTGTGCAATAACCTCTTCTTTATTTTATGCCTAGGGTGGTGCGGGAGCAGTATTGTATGTGTACCCCGACCACGCGCCTGGAGAAGCGACTCACGATGGCCGTAGTGGTCCTGATAGTGGTCGTCGTCATCTTGCTGGTGGGCATATCCATTCTCGCCGACCGTTTGACTGACGGAGACTTGAAGAATGTCGTGAAGACTCTCACGAGAAAATTATGACGAAGAAAACTGCCGTCGAGTGAAATGCAGTAAATTATTTTACGGAAAAGTATAACAAATTACGTAAGAAACTTTTTCACTCCACTGTCTTCATTAAGAGTGTTAAAATATTTACCGAACTTACGGGCATGTGGATCCTACCAAAATCAACAAAGACACTTGTTTGAGACCATCGACCACGAAATAAATTCCTTCCGATCTTTAAGAACTATATTTTTATCCCTGCAGGAAATGCCTAATAGTGTTATTCATATACAGTGTTTTTTTTTCTGGGTATTGCACATAGGGACTTAACTTTGCCATAAGTAACCTAGACATGAAAACAATTAAGAAATAATTATTTAATCAGTTGACTATGTTAAGAAATTAACAGGCTTTGACAATTTGTAAACACGTCCCAATGATTAAGTTACTTCGTCATTGTTTTTGTACAAAGGTTTCTTGCGGACATATTAAAACCCTACAGTATGTCCTATACCCAGAAAGACGCATAGTACAAGTCCTCAGTCTTTCGTACCAGAGAAGTATTCTTTAAAAATGACTGTGTGATAACTCTAGGAGGTCTTGACAGACGTTCTCATTTCATTATTATACTGTAATGCCAGGATATATTTGAAATTACTAGATTTCTGTTGAATATAAAGTTTAGATGGAAGTAGAAACACCATTTAATTGAAAAAGACAATGAATTATAAACAAAATAAAGAGTATCCCTTTAGTTTCTGAAGCCATAATTTCTCGCGTCAAATGTTTCATGTTAATAAAGTGTTATCAGATATCGTCTAGTCGATAGTGAACTATAGGAATCCAGGTTTATTTTAGCCCCTTATGAAGAAAGCTCGTATTTTTTAAATCTGATTATGTTCTTGTCAAAAAAACTAATGTAAATCACGTGACCAATAAAGAATAGAGGATTTAAAAATGGACAGTGAATGTTCGGAAACTTGAATTATGGTGCTGTTGTCGTAGCTACTATGGGGAGCTCACGAGATCAGCCCTGGTAGGAATGTGGAGTAATGCCAATCCTACACGCAGACAACAGCCAGCGTAATGCCACTCTTGCTCTCAGAAAACGACATAATGACACACTACTAACTACATTACAATAACTAACAGTTTAACCTTATACTGTTCTCCAACCAGGAGATCAACCGTGAAAGAAATGTGCTTACTATTGCCTCATCTATTGGAACGAAGTAGATAAATAATATTACCGTTATAACGCCAGTTTAAAAACCATGCGCTCTCCTGCATATGTTATTTCCTGTATGAAGAGATAAAAGACCAGGAGATTAACTGTGATCTAATTTTCTAACTAGGGTAGTATCAATATGTCTGTATCAATGTTATGGTTTGTGCTGTGAGAGCTGGCCAATAGAGATAAGAGTATCCACGTGTGTGACCTTATGACATCTTATGACATCAACATTCATTCATAGCATCACCCTCCTTCGTCTCATCCGGCAGAGACTTTCTCGTGGTTGGAGCACAGTACAACATACCGACACATAGTTGATATTTTCAGCCACAGTATAATTAAACATCATGTGGTGACTGAGGTGTCATTTTTTTAGTGTCATATGACTCTAACTCATAACAACTTATCTTATCTCTGGTCAGTTCTGTGCTCGATTCATCAATACCTCCCCACACCGCACCCAATTAAAATACATCTCGCAGAGACTTTCTCGTCAGCTCCCCACAGTATATTTCGTGGAAGTAATAATTAATATTTTAGAAGAACATATCAATTTTGTCAGCCAATCAGATATTCTTAACGAAGGGAGCTTCAGAATTATTAATAAAATTAAGGGTGGCATCAGTTCTCTTAAAAGATACATCACTTCTAAATCCGTGCGCTCTGACACGAACAGTGTGTAAGGGAAGTATGGTAGTGTGTGCTGTGATTGCGTTAAATATGTTCCTTCAAATTGTCGTTTGTGAAAAGTGTGGAAAAAGTTGATCTCCCTGTTTAGACGCATATTCAGTGTTTTCATGTAATTATGTTTTCTGAACTTTTAAAGGAAATATAAACAACAATATAATAATATATATGGAAACACAACTCAAATTCTTATGAAGCGCATGGACGTTCAATGAAATTGTAAACAGTATTTTCATGAAATCGTTTACTTTTTGTAAAATCAAACTACTCTTAAAATTTTTAACTATTGTTGAAATCTTTTTATGTTACACTTTCAAAGAAAACCCGTTAAGAAATTACACAGAGTGAAAGGCAAAGTACTGTATTACGTACGCTATCAAATATGACGCTTAGAAAAATGACGAACAAAACAGTTAAAGAGGATTCATAGGATCTTTGCAATTGTGTGAAATGTTCATGCTCTCGAGGGAATGTTATTGTGATATGTAGGTTTTTAAAAAATGAATTTTATTCATAAGGATTATATGTATGATTTAGAGTGAAAGTAAATTTAATGAAATTTGTTTCATTGATAATAATTATTAGCAGAGCTGCGATTCCTTCAAACAAAACATTAAAAATAGGTTAGTAGTGTCTAGACTGTAGCTGCAGTCTGACTTATAGAGTTACGAGCGTACAGTAGTGGCAAGAAAATCGGACCGACGGAAAATCAAAGTCCCCGAAATAAGCCACTGCGCATGCCACGCCCGCATTCACAAGATAGCGAGTAATCTATTGAAATTGTGTAGTTTCGACTGCTGACGTAGCCCATTTCGAAAGCCATTAGAAAATAAGCTGGTAAAATTCATGTTCTGGAAATAATAAGTTAATTAAGTAGTAAAATATCGCTGCAATCGAAAAGTATTGGGAATGAATTTGAATAAGGAGCAAAAAAAGTTTCCTTCCCAGCAGGATTCAAACCACGAAAGTTCTAGTTACCAGTCTATCGTGGCTCTGGAGTAAACAAGGCTCTGAAATCAGCTACAAGGGTCGGTCCGGTTTTTTTGGCACTACTGTACACTCGTAACGATAAAACGATATCAAAGGAAGTCGTCCCGTACTTAGGTATTGTACGTGAACATTTAATTTGTTACGAGCACAAGCGCTAGTCGGAACCTAATCTTACGTTGTTTAGAAATATGCCGAACATAAGAAAACACAACATGCAATAAATATTGGTAAACGAATTTGGCTGTGAGTACTTTTGTGTGAAAGAGTGTAATATATTTTGTTTAGTATGTTATGTGGAAATAAGAGCGGAAAAATATACATTTCGTTCAATCACATTGTAATTCAAGAAGACAAAGTGAACTTATGAACATTCATGTTAAGACACAACAGGAAGAACTCCCGTCCACTTCACGGAGTACAAGTACCCAACAAGATTTTTCACCCGGCTGCACCTCTTTTTCTTGTGATACAATCAAAATGTATATTGTAATTTATTGCCATAAAGATCACTGAACCATATACTGGTATTTGTTATGCACAGAAGTATATTTTATTTATGTATGTCAAACTGTAATTACTAGTTTTTGTTATTTATAGAAGTGTATTGTATTGATGTATTTTATTTAATTAATTTTGAAAGTTATATGAAGTTTACTGTGTTAAATTCCAGTGCAAATGTTACTCAATAATGAAAATATTAGTACACATGGAAACTTTGTTTCATTGACCTACTACAAGATTTTTCACTCGATTGTATCTGTATACACGCGAGCACTGCTTCCGAATGGGATCGCAAAGGTATTCTCTGTCTCTTTTTTCCCTCTAAAAACATACTCGCTGCGTCGTTTACAGCACCGCGCAGGTTAAAGGAATCTCAGCTCTGATTATTAGGCTTAGTATTCCAGCTACCTAAAGACTGAAGTTGAACACACATTGGGTATATAGCACGCCGAACACAAGTAATGCCAAGGATAAAGTTATAAACAAACAGGTCGTCGCTCCATGTTCGTGGAGTACAGTCAACTCTCAAAATTCTGGAGCACTCTTGAACATGTTCAAACAAACTACTGAAATGAGGCCTGACGAATATGAAGCTATATAACAGGTTATTACATATGATCACATGCTAGAGCCATGATCTGCATTTACGTCGTGATCGTTGCAGTGAATATGTATATTCATAAGTTACGGAACTTTAACTTTCTTCAGATACCATTTAAAATGATTTTATATCCAGAGAAACTTCTTTCAGTATCACATGACGTTACTGGTGCATGAGGATAATACAAGATATTCCCATTGACATTTCTTCGTGTTTTATAAGGCTACTGTGTATGTCATTCACCACTGAAAAACCAATGACCACCACGGTATACAAATCCATACTAAACGTCGAGATAATATCCTGATAATTGTTTGATGGTATCGATTCTTTTGGGTTACGTTCAACACATTTTCTGTGCCTTATAGTATTACAGTGCCATTCAATGCACTGTTTTTGTCACAATAATTTTTATGTCATATTGTCTATATTAACAGTGACAACACTCAACTATGTCCCACAACATTACACGCTTGAGCCTCTTACCTATGGCATTTTACCTTTGCAATGAGTCGAAAATCATCCACAAAGATGTAGTTATTTAAATAATGAAAGTAGTAACAGAACAGCACTGATTGGTAACAGTAGGCCTACTCACTATGATTTCTTTCCGGCTGCGACTTACTGGCGCGAGAGACAATAGAGGATACGAAACTATTTTGTATAAGAACGTACCTATACCTACGCTGAGCTGTGACGTCACATACACTTCGAATCAGGCAACTTTATAGGTACCTAGCTGAATTACTAAGCCTAATAATTATTTTGCTTTCTTTTCTTTATTGAATAATATTAACGTATATCTCTACAAATATTTATCATGCTACGCTACACTTCGAAAAATACTGAGTTTATTAAGTATAAATTAAGTGTTATTTACATTCCGATATTTCTTCTCACAGTCACGAAATTAAAGACAAAACGGTACATAAAGTGTCTTCGTTCTTTTCTATTGCACTCTCTACTCACCAAAATGAAATTAAAGTTTTCTTCGAGCTCTTCATTCCGTAATGGCAGTCTTTACTAAACACTTTATTCCGCAATAAGCCATGATCCACATACCAATTTAAAACACTATGTTCTTCATGACCTCACACAACTATCTGAAATTTATATTTACCAGTATGCGCTACAGTCAGTAAGACACAATAACCGCACTATAAGGTTCTTAGAACAGTACTGCTAGAAGATGATATTACGCAAGCAGTATGTAGGGGTAGAAGCAGAGATACCGAGACACGAGTTGACCGTGGACTGCGGGGTTGACGGAATGAGTATAAAACAGCTGATGAGCAGCAGGGGTGGCCAAAAATAACAGGTTATTTTCATAACATTGTCCGGTTGATTACCAGTTATTTTTTCTCTCCGATTTAACCTGATAACCGATTATTTTCAACATTATGAATAATCGAATATCCTGTTGTTTTTTAAAGTATGTTTAAATAGATATACAAGTAAATGTATCTCAAATGTGAATCGAACAACGTAAACCAATTGTCTTCTGGGCTATTCCTAGAAGGGGTATGACCGGTATGCTTTAGTTATGGCTAGACTTCTTGGAATTGCCACGAGAATCGCAAGGTTTACTGCGCACGCGGTATAGACTGTATGATAAGGGGACGTGCAAAGAATGGAGTATGCCTCTAATGTAAACACTGAGCAGTATACTGCGGTTACAATAAAACCTGTATCCTGCATTCAAGAAATATAATGAATGATCATTAATGTAGGAAATGTCTAAACATGTAAATACACTATTATTTTATAGTGAGATATATTAACTCTTAAAATTTAATGTAAGATACTCACATCATCCTTGAATATGTGCATTGCAATGAAGAGTTACGTACATTTTGAGCGACTGCAAAGTAACCTCCTCCGATGTCACTTAAACAGTTTTTATTTTGGGCAAATGTACGTTCAACATCACACGATGTAATACGTAAATATTTGAAGAACGGAAAGTCACTACTTTTTATTACACCAACTTCAGCCGTCTTATCGTGACCTGATAGTACATCATTTATAATAGGAAGTTGTGAATAGGCAGAATTTTTAGCAACTCAACTTACATTTCACTTTTTCTGCAATTAGTGAATTGTTATTTTGGATAACGGTTTGTGATACTTTATCCACTATATTAAGGGCTTCTGAGAGTTGTAGTTTAGACGATTCTTAACAGGATGATGCTTTTGGACACGATTTTAAAATTAGACTCAATGAACAGAATATCTTCCAATAGCTGTTCAGAAAGCAATGATTTTATAGCTGCAACAGCGGAACTGTCTGTGCTATCCAATGCATCAATTACCTCCATTATGTTGCCGTATTGTTCTGCATAATAATTAACAGCATCAAACCACGTTCTCCAACGGGTCAAGACTGGCTGCGGGCGTAAGGATATTCCAGGAGCAATTATTCGGAACAGCAACACTCTCATTGTAGTATGTTTGATTGAATTCTTGTCTGCACTAAACAAATGTTAAGCTTTGACTATTCCAACCACAGTAATGCAAAAACAAGTGCTTACATAGGTATACATTAGCTGTAGCTGCTCTATCTATTCGGACCGGTCACAACTCTTAACATGAACTGCTTATACTACGAGACCGGGCGGTCGCTCACCTCTTCTATACTACCGTACATCGGCAACCTGATAGCATGCTGCATGTGGCAATTCAACGAAGTCTAGTTATGGCTAATGCTGAGAATTATATGCACTAAAACACTAAAATATGCACCTAAAATGCCGAAATATCCACTTATACGGGCCATTCTACAAAAGAAAGGGTCTTTCCTACTATATGGAACATATTTATTTAAGGAGTAGGCCTATATAAAATTGTCATTTCATTTGTTAAAAATAACAATACAAACCAAAGAAAACATGACGTAATTATTAATATCCTTTGCGGTTTCATTTTTTTATTTCTATGTAAATTTTAATCAATAGTGTAATGTATACCTTCCTTACACATCACATGCGGTTCCACAGAAGCCTTGCTAATAAATTATCGCTTCAACTTAAGGATATACAATGAGTAACTAAAATATTCGGACATCCGTCAACTAACAATTCAATGACATATATTTACATATAAATATATAAAAATAAGCTTTAATTATTTTTTCCCTAAAAGTATCCCAATTCATATAAACATTTTCAACACAACAATTCCAATTAACTTATTTGTCTTCTAATTATTAAAACATAAAGGAAAACATTTGATTTCTAATACTAACAAAAATATTCGGACACTTTTTGAAAACAAAGAATATTATTCCAGCTCGTTATTATTAGTACATTGTAGGACCACCCTTCTGTTTAATAACCTCTTTCAGTCGGCGTGGCACGCTATGTACTAATTTTTTTGTTATGTCTATAGGAATTTTCACCCATTCTTCTTGAAGTCTTGCTTTTAGCTCTTTTTTAGAAGAAATAGGCCTTGATACAACCCTCCTGTCAAGTTCTTCTCATAAATGTTCAATAGGGTTCAAATCCGGCGATTGTGGAGGAGGATGAAGCACTTTAGGGCATTTGTAGAGCAGAAATTCTTGTATAATATAGGAGATATGCTTGGGATAGTTGTTCTGGTAAAACATAAATTCCTTTTCAATTCCAAGCTTTTCTGCACTTTTCACTAAATTATGTTGCAGGAGGTGTAGGTAGTCTTCCTTCTTCATGATATCCTCGATGAACACCAATTCACCAACCCCAGAAGCTGACATGCACACCCATATCATCACATTTTCTCTACCTTGATTAACAGTAGCTCGCAAATTCTTGGTTTTCATTTCCTCCTTAGGCTTTCTCCAGACCATTTGTCTACCATCGCTGTCAAAAACATTGAATTTGTTCTTATCAGAAAAAAAGAGCCTTTTCCCATCTATCTTCGCCTTTATTTTCACATTCCTTAGCAAACTGAAGTCGTTTACGTCTGTTCCTTTCACAAACACAAGGCTTTTTTCGTGCTATTCTTCCGTTGTAGCCCCGTTTATGTATTGTCCTCTTAATTGTTTGGGCATGCACTTTTTTACCCGTAGCTGATTCAATTTCAGAAGCTAACTTCGGGGCACTTATACGAGGATTCTTTTTAATCTGACTGATATTAAGAGATTCTTCTCTGTCTGTGAGGACTTTTCGGCGACTTGTTTGCTTTCTCAGCTCTATTCTGTCCTCGTTTTTATATCTGAGAATTATGTCAGACGCTGTACTTATCTTCTCTTCATCTGAGTCAAATCTGCAATGTTTCGAATGGTTTTCCATTTTTCGTGATGGAATATCACTAACTGCCTCTGATTAAATGTTGTTCGCTTACCTTTACGCCCCATTTTGTGTTCCGTCTTGCTGAAACGACAGCACAAGTAAGACTAAGTACTCTCGCACATTATTGAAACTCGGTACTTCCACCTACTTTGTAATGTAAGTGATCAACAGCGGTGTACAGAATAGGACTAACACGACTGTCCGAATATTTTTGTTACGCAGTAAATTGTATATTTTTTATTTTTATATAAATATGTTAACATACCGTTTCATTAGCAAGCTCTTTTCATGTCCATATTATGCAAATTGGTTTAGTTGACGTAACCGCAAGCGTAATTTCTGCGTTTTTGCAAACATGTTTAGTAACATACACATAAACATTTGGAATATTAAGTGTCCGAATAATTCTGTTATTCATTGTATTTATAATTCACTCACATTATACAGATAAAAAAATTAAATCGACAAACTCTGGAAGGTTACACGGGACACCAAAACAAACAGTTCTTTCTAATGTCATATTTTCCTTTGAGGCATTCTTTTGTGAAGATACCAGATCTAAATATAACACAAACCATTATCATCCTTCATTGTCTTGAAAGTCTTACAAAACATTTGCACACAACAATCACTTCAAAAGAGGTTAAAAATTCGTCCATTGACGTGTACAGTTAAATCGACGGTACATGGACTGTCTAATGCGGCGGTGAAAGACTGCAGGATTGTCGTGAATTTCCTCTGCTGCTGCAATTGAGGACCTGAATTCCAAAACATGGTAACTCCTGTTGCTTTCTAAATGCTATATATACTTATTACATTGACATAGAATGACTTAGAATTCAAGTGGTTTGTCATGAGGCCAATGAACTTGACAGAGAGCAAGTATTAGACTGTTATATTATGTTATCAACCTCAGACATAATACCATATGTGCTCAACTCAATTTTCTACTTTTTGGAACTGGTATATTTTATAATTCATATCCTCAGTTATTCGTCCCATCAGATCTTCATCTGATTCAAGATCACGCATCTCTCTCCAAACAAAAAAAGTAAAAAAACAATATACGAGTAAATTGCAAGCACAAAATTATAGAGAAAAATAGTCGCATAATTACAAAGCATATTCATAATGTAACAACACGACAAAGATGAAAACCCAAGATGATACTGGCACACTTTAGATGTTTTTTTAAATTGGTTATTTAATGACGCTTTATCAAATCTTCGGTTATTTAGATTGATGAAAGCGAGATAGTATTTGGCGAGATGAGACCGAGGATTCGCCATTCATCTTACGGTTGAGGAAAACCTCGGAAGAAAACAGGCAGGTAGTCAGATCAACCGGGAATCGAACCCTCGTCCGAGTGCAACTCCAGATCGGCAGGCAAGTGCCTCAGCCGACTGAACCACGCTGGTGGATCATTTTAGAAGTTAGTCAATAATCCTTGTAGATAGTAAACAAAATCTAGAACGTCAATTTATTGTTTTAAGCAATCGAGAATCGCAAAATTTAAATATGTGTGAAAGTGGGAGTGAATATTCAGAGAATTAATTCTCTTGTCTTGTAATTATTCTGCGATATCTTCGCTGTAGTCCTGCATCGTGCTGACCACACGATCAGAGAGATCGACATTGTGAGAGAGTCTAGTGTTGGTACAAAGATAATCATCTTCTATGGCTGTGTCTCAAAGCTCAAGTCTATACTACTATTACATGCTAGCTGACTTGTAAACTACACACTAGAGAGCTTTGAATATGTATGCTGGAATCATAGCCTTTTTCATAGACTATTTTTCTCAAAGTCATGAAATTACGGTATAGCACTAAATT
This sequence comes from Periplaneta americana, assembly GCF_040183065.1. NCBI lineage: Eukaryota > Metazoa > Arthropoda > Insecta > Blattodea > Blattidae > Periplaneta > Periplaneta americana. The sequence goes on from NC_091129.1 coordinate 96,057,762, forward strand.
AGAAAGTCAGTGTCCTAATGCAGTTTAATTACGAGTTATCAACTGTTATTTTTTGGAAATTCGAATTCTTTGTTTATAGACAGTTTTCCAGCAAACAGTTCAAGAAACTTAGGCCGTGTCTCAAAGATCAAGTCCACACTACACACTAGTGACTAGCAACTAGGTGACTAATACATTCATTCGAATTATTGTTACAGCAGCAGATGTTTTACACTCATGAACAATTCCAAGCCTTGGCGCGTAAACTACACACTAGGGAGCTTTGGAAATGTATGCTTGAAACACGGCCTTCTTCATAGATTATTTTTCTAAAAACCATGACATCACGGTGCAGCACTAAATTAAGAAGGCAGTGTCCTAATGCAGTTTCATTACGAATTATGTGGAAAAGATAAGGACTTAATATATTACAATAATGTTTAAAACATTGTACAGAAGGTACTAACAATGTCAGTGTTCAAAGTTAACGTGTTATTCTACATTATATTTATATTATTTCACTTCCAAAGCATTTTCAGATTTAATAACCCCAATTGCTGATGAGGTATCCATGTTTGTTTAGTGAACAAGTCAGCAATCAAACAAGCATTTTCGTTTACTAGCTACTACGGACTTGATTGCTATGCACTATGTAGCTTTGGATCATAACTTCTGACGTCACATCCGGCTATTTAGTCAACAATCTAGTTCACTTTAGCTGAAAATGTAGCTTTGAGACACGGCCTTAATTCTCAGGTTTCTGAACTGAATGGTGATTTCCTGAGACACTAGAAAAGAAACGTAGAAAGATGTAAAAATGTAAACGATGTTCAAAAGATATCTATGAAAATTACGTTTGGTTATCGACAATCGAAATAAATGTGGAAAAGGTAAGGGCCTGAAATACTACAATATTAAAAAAATGTACCTAACGGAGATACCAACAATGTCAATGTTCCAAGTTAACGTGTTATTCTACACTGAACTCACATTTTATTTCCAAAGCATTATCAGACTTCATAACCCCCAATTGTTAATGAGGTATCCATGTTTGTTTAGTATACAAGTCAGCAATCAAGTAAGCATTTTCTTTCACTAGCTACTACGGACTTGATTGCTATTCACTACGTAGCTTTGGATCGTAACTTCTGATGTCACATCCGGCTATTTAGTCAACAATCTAGTTCACTTCAGCTGAAAATGTAGCTTTGAGGCACGGCCTATACTGCCCTGGAGTGCAAGTGGACAAATGATGAAGAGGTTAAAAAAGGCAAAGAATAAAAAAAAATGGCAATAAAATATAATTTATATTGAGAATAAATTATTTAATTGGAAGAGGGCCAAGAATCCTGTCAGTGACTAGGATGATTGTAGTTTTTAATTGAAAATATGTACTGACAACAAAATGCATTTCATTAGTTTGAAATAACATGTTATTTGCTGCAAATGTCATTTTCTACGGGTGAGTATACTACCATAACAGCTTCCACTTTAATCTTGGTCAGTCCCACGCGTGTAGAACACTGACGAGGGTCCCATGCCGGCACTTGAGCTCGTTCTCACAGATGAAGCCCCACTGCCCCGTACAGTCCTTATTCACCAGTAGACCCGAAGGAAAAATAGCCCCGCACTTGTGGTTGGCATCACTGCCGGGCTTTCCTGGCGCCCACTTGTAGTAACCGGTCCTGTCTAGTCGTTTTCCTGCAGCAGAGATTCCAAAAATAAGTTTGAAATTTTGTTTCAGAGATGTGTGAACGTGTATACATAGCGATGCGAGAGGCAATATCTACAATTCCAGTCCACACCTGTGGAGTAACGGTTAGCGCGTCTGGCCGCGAAACCAGGTGGCCCAGGTTCGATTCCTGGGCTTAATTACTTTATTACGATATTTACTACTGTTAACGTAGGACTTTAGTTGTTTCCCACTCACGGTTTAGTTTCTTTCTGACCATGAGTGTTGGCAACAGATGAAGCAGCAGATGACTTTCCAATTTGAACTGTGAAAAGAGCCAGCTCCTTGTGAACAACTACCATCACCGTAGGCAATACGGGAGCCAGCCAGTCAGCACGCAAGCTACCCATCCATCACAGAAACACGCACCGTCTGAACCAGGCTTAAGTCAGTGATTGCAAATTTCAACAATGTTGAAGTTGGATTACCATATATATCTTATATATCCTAACAAAGTTTAGACCGCTCAGAAATATTGCTTGATTTTCAGACGAAGCACATGATTATATGAATGGAGCAGTAAACAAGCAAAATTACAGATTCTGGACTAGGGAAAACCCATATCAGTTGCAAGAAATGCCCCTTCATAGGGAAATAATTAAACTTTGCTGTGCTCTCTCTAGCCATTGGCTGATTGGCCCAGTATTTTTCGAAGAGACTGTGAATTCTGCAAGTTATCTAAACAAGTTAAGAAATAATTTTTTGCTCCAGTTACTGTTAAGGGCTTAGGTACAGCTTACAGCAGTAAAATTTTGGAAATATTCAACATTTTTTTAGTATGTGTAAAACATTGTCCTTCTGCTATTTGAAAAAAAAACGATTTAAATAAAATTATTCACATTTTTTAAAATTAATTTCACTGTGCAGTGACGTAGCGTTTCCCTCATAACTCAAAAACTATCCAACACTCTGTGATCAAATTTTTTATATGTATTTATGCATGCCATATCTACAATATGACGCAAGATCACTTTTCTACCTTTGATAGATTGTCTGATAAAAAATAAATTCATTTAAAAATGGTCAAATATTAGTATTTTCTTCTAACGAAAAAAAAAATATATATATATTATTTATTAAGGATTTTGTTGAAAGAGCATGATAATGTAAATATGAGTTTCAGCAACATGAAAAAGTTAACAAGTTTATGAGTTATGAGGGAAAAGCTTCATCACTGCACAGTAAACTGCCATCATTTTGAATTTTGAAAAAAAAAAAAAATGTATATATAAATAGTTTTTTAAATCGTAAAAATATGTTTTTCATATAGCAGAAGGACAGTGTTTTACACATACCAATTTTCATTATTGTACAAGATACAGTAATTGAGGGAAAAATATTGAATATTTCCAAAACTTTTACTGCTGTAAGCTGTACCTAACCCCTTAAAGAACCTGAAAATGGAAACTCAATGGTTGATGCAAGATGGAACAACACCCCACAGTTCCACAATTGACTTAGACTCTCTACATGGAATATTTCACGATTTCTAACAGATTTTCTGCATTGCATCGTTGTGGACACTACTGACCATTATGAAGCCAAGATTAAAAGCCTATGTGACTATTTTCTGTGGAGATTCCTTTTCACTTATCAAGCGCAAGATAACTTCGACGAAGAATAATGAAAGTTTACTAGGTACTCTTTTCATGAGGACCTGTACCGAAGAGTTATTTCCAATTTGGTTCGTCGTCTTGAAGCAGTGCAGCAACGTAATGGTCATCACATCAAACATATTCCTCATTTCTAAACAATTTGCAAAGTACGAGTTGTTTCAATACAATTTAAATTGGAAAGTTGCAGTAAGATTTCTCTCTAAAAATTGAAAAGAAACGTGTCATAATTTCATAGTTCAATCTGAATATATGCAGAGTGCCCCTGCGTGTAGGAATGGACTCGTTCACATTGTCTAGTTTCTCGAATATGACGCAAGCATTTTCATGGGGACCGAAGTCAAATAACGTCAGTGTAATTTCCGTTCCATCAAATCCTTTAATTGTTTCTATTACGTAGGTCGAATGTAGACGTTACAAGTCAAAATTCAAGTCAAACTCTTCTGGATCAATGTTCCGCTGTCAATTTTTTCCATTTCGTATAACAAGAAAGTTACTCGCAATAAACTAATTACAAAATATTTAAATCTCTTCACTAGCATTACATCAAGATTCGTCCGCGCCATACCAGTCAGATATAACTTCTTATTACGAGTACCTTCAACTGTGTGAAAAACATCCGGTGCGTAGAACTTATGGAAACCGATGTACGTGTAGTGCTGGGGGTTGACGCCCGTCAGTAGTTGACGCATCACTTGCGCCTCGGCGTCTGAGTTAATGACGACGAGATGGGCGCCGTCGGCGTCACACTGCTTCCAGGCCTCGGCCCAGGTCTTGATGCTGCGGTAGTACTTGTAGAAGCCCAGGCCCGGGTACAGGCTGTAGCCCTCCACAGGCTGGATGTCGGCAGAGCTCAGACCGACGAGCACTGCGCATGCGCAACACAGCCTAAGCCACATCCTGCAACCTAACGCACAGTCATCAACCACGGCGTAAAATTATTTGAGAATACGTGGCTGGCAGGCAGGCAGGAAAATTATTCTTGTGATACAACCAATTTGCTTGATAAGCAGCTACAGGCAACATAAACAAGATACACTCATTTTCAAAGCTAGGATTTTTATGTCAATTGCTGACCTCACGTCTACATGCTCCAGCAGAAGTGAACGATCATCTAACGATCATAAGGTAACGTGTGGTCAGCACGATCATCCCCCAGTCGTTATAGCTTCATGTAGTTAAACATATGCCTCACGACGTTGTCTAGGCAGCGGTCTTTTATAGTGACCAAAATTTCATGAGATAATTTTTTCCCTATCAGAATCGAATCAGTACTTAGGCCTATTCTGTATTGATAAGTCGAGGATGTTGCGGACACGACGAAAAAGAAATATGCTCATATACAGAATGTTTCGTAAGATGCGAGACCCATTGTATCGGTGGACAAACGACATAAAATAATTGAAAAAAAAAATCATATATAAATTTCTCCCATGTGGCCTTCTTGTCGAATTAAAGTAACCGAACTGCATATACTCGACTTGTTTACTATTGGTTGGTCTTCGCGTTCTCCAGACTTAATTCCATTGTAATGACCATGTTGTGCGACTATCACCGAAGAGCCCGCGACCCTAGATCTAGTGATTAATCCGCCATTGCCTATAACTTTATCTTTTTAATTACTCAGAACGTCATGTAAATAATAACGGCAGTGTTTAAGAATATGCGGTAAGTTCATAATAGACTTCACAAGTTTTCATTTATGTATGAACCGATATCAGACTCTGATCAATAAACGAGAAAAAATATACAAATTAAATTTTATAAAACAATGCCAGTTCCTGTATGCAAACGAAACGTGGCCACCAGTGGCATATCGGAGAATATTTAAAACTCGTCTGACTTCACCATTGTTGATTATTCTACATTTAAAACTACTAGTCTATCACTCCTTAATTGGTAATTTTTCTATAACTGAAAATCGTATCACTTCCTTACTGTTCATTTTTACATATAAACCTCTTATGACTATCGAATTGTTGATTTTTTAAATTTAAAACTCGTATGCCTTCCTCATGGTCGATTATTCTGTATAGGCTGTAAGACTCCTATCACCTCATGTTTCTTGATTATCCTACATTCAAAATTCACGTTATTTCCTTATTGTTGGTTAAAATTCGTGTGACAGTGTCACTGTTGTACCCTACTTTTAAAATTAATATCATTTCTTCATTGCTGATTATTCTATATATAAAATTCATGTCATTTCCTCATTGTTGGTTATCCTACACTTAAAATTGGCATTATATCCTCCTCATTGTTAATAACCCCACATTTAAATTTGGTGTGCTTTTCTCATTGTTAATTATGCTACATTTAAATTTGGCATGATTTTCTCGTTGTTAATTATCTCACATTTAAATTTGACATGATTTCCTCATTGTTAATTATCAGACATTTAAATTTGGCATGATTTCCTCATTGTTAATTATCTCACATTTAAATTTGGCATGATTTTCTCATTGTTAATTATCTCACATTTAAATTTGGCGTGATTTCCTCATTTTTAATTAACCTACACTTAAATTTGGCGTGATTTCTTCATTATTAATTACCCTACATTTAAATTTGGCGTGATTTCCTCATTGTTAATAATTATTCTACATTTAAATTTGGCATGACTTTCTTTGTTAATTATTCTACATTTAAATTTGGCGTGATTTTCTCATTTTTTATTATTCTGCACTTAAATTTGGCGTGATTTCTTCATTGTTAATTGTCCTACATTTAAATTTGGCGTGATTTCCTCATTGTTGATTACCCTACATTTAAATCTGACGTGATTTCCCCGTTGATTTATTATACACTTAAATTTGGCGTGATTTCCTCGTTGTTGAAAATCCTACTGTAAACTTCGCGTCAATACGAATAAAATTACCTCAGTATTAATCATCCTACATTTAAAATTCGAATGACTTCTTCAACGTTGGTTATCCTAAATTTAGAATTCGCCTGATTTCCTCATTATTGATTATCCTAAAGTTAAAATTCATGTAATTTATTCATTCTTGATTATTCCACAAAATCTCGTGTAATTTCCTCATTTTTGACTACACTACATCTAAAATAGATTTCATGTCATTTTCTCATTCTTGATTGTCCTATATTTAAAATTTGAGTGATTTGTTTTTTCATTGTAGATTATCAGGGAACGGATTTATATGGACTAAAAATATATGAAATATGTAAATATATATGTAGTTATTTTTACCAAAATATGGAATTAAATATGGATTTTTACCAAAATATGGAATTAAATATGGACTTAAAATTATAAAAAAATGACTATGTACGTTAAATATTGGTACATTTTAATCAAACTAAACAAAAAATATAATGGACGTACCTTATCTTCCAATGTAGTTTCAACAAAACACAATTTTTATTGTCTGTTACCATAACAATAGGTTACAAACATTTCTTTCAAGTGCTGAAAAGTGAATCTTCTTCTATTGTCTCTGAGGATAGATTTATACTGACTAAAAGAGCGTTCGACGTCACAAGAAGTAACTGGTACATAATTCAATTTCACAATGTCTGCTGGGGATAAGTCCAAGTTAATCTTCACTGTTGATTCACCACTCATCACAGCAACAACCTTTTGTAGTTCTTCATATCCAGGGTTTTTTGAAAGTACAGTGTCCACCTTAGCTCTTACTGCATCTGCAACTTTACCTCTACCACGATTCAGTTGTTCCACAGTACTATTTATAATTTCAAAACTTTCAGATAGTGAAAGGTGCCTATTTTGGAGACTTTTGAGCGTTTTTATGATGCATGAAAATGTATGCTGAATGTGAGCTAAGTCATTCTTCACACTTATGTCACAGGTAACTGTTTTCGCAGTATCAATTGAGACTGCATCTTCAGAGTCCAATGCAAGGAGAACATTGTTAATAGAGTCTATATGTTCGGCATAATATTCAACTGCTTCTAGCCATGTACCCCATCTAGTTAAAATTGGCTTTGGTGGCAATGGAATTTCAGGGTACATTTCTTTCAACACGTTAACTCTACTGGGAGCTTTGAGAAATACTTTTTTCACTGATGAAATCAACAAATCTACTTTAGGGAAATTGTCTCTGACCACTTCTGCCACACGATGAAATGCATGCGCTACACAAGTAAAATGAGTCAATTTAGGATATACAACAGATAATGCTTGTCCAGCTTTGACCATATAAGGGGCAGCATCGCTAATAAAGAATAACACATTATCGTACATAATACCCTTTGGCCACAGGATACCCATAGCTTCGTTGAACAGTTTAACTATAGTTTTGTTATTGCACTTTTCTAGAACATCACAATGTAAAAGAATTCGTTCAGAATATTGTTCACTTAACAAACCGATAACTACATTACCAACAAGTCTACCTTCTTTGTCGGGAGTCTCATCAATGGAAACCCAAATTGAACTATCTTTAATTTCATCTCTTATCTTCTGTATTGTCTCATCGTAGATGGATGGAGCATACGTCTTCCTAAGTGTTGACTCATCCGGGATTGTATGTTGAGTATATTTTTCAAGGAATTCCCTGAAGACCTTATTCTTTAGTTTGTAGAGAGGAATATCAGCAGAGATGAGAGAACGGCACAGGTCGATGTTAAACTCAGATCTTACATTCGATGTTGTTGGTTGTGTTAAAAACAATTGTCTCTGCTTGGAATTTAGTTGTTTGTTGGCCTGATGTTTACTAGTTGTAATGTGTTGTTGCACCAGGAACTTTTGTGTAGATGATACTGCACACTGACACAAATTACAAAATAATATTTTATTGTCAGTTGATAAACCATCTTCTTTAAATTCTGAAATGTAACTTGTTAGTTTTGATTTTAAATTGACTGAATGACGTACTTTTGGCATATTTACCGTCTTTATAGTATGATTTACAAAACTGAACCTATGTGTACTCTGACTGGCATTTAACTGTTGAGCTGCACAACTGAAGTCTGTTAAAAATTTTAAATTAAATTAATACAGTTTTGTAACTTACTTTCCCATTGTTGATAGGACTGCTAATTTTCAAATAACTCTGATGTTAAAGGGATTACTGAACATGTGTTTAAATCTCTATTGTTGAAATGTATTTTTAAAAGTTAATGGAATTTTGTTTTGTTTTATTGTTAAACCTAATATAATATGGACTGTTTTATATGAAATATGGAAAATATATGGAAATTAACGAAAATATGTACTAAACTCTAAAATATGGAAAAATATGGAAAATAAAAGTAGGATTTTTCAACCCTACACATTGTGAAACATAAAGATAATGCAAAATATAAATTATATTAGCTTTATAAGTAAATATGTATTTACATATAAATCCTTTCCCTGTAGATTATCTTACATTTAAAGTTTGCGTGACTGGCTTTAAATTTCGTTTGACTTTTGATTATTCTATATTTCAAATTCGCGTGATATTTCCATTTTTGATTATCTTATATTTAAAATTCATGTTATTTCATCATTGTTGATTATTCTACATCTAAAATTGACGTCATTTCATTACTGTTAATTATTACACATTTAAAACTTGCATGACTTTCTTATCGTTGATTATTCCAGATTTTAAATTGGTGTGGTTTGTCGTTGATTATTCTACATTTAAAAGTCATACAATTTCCTCATTGTTTATTATTCTACGTTAGTTGGGTTCATACGAGTTACTCAATGCTGATTGATCTGCGTTACCCTTAAATTGGCAATGTATCCTATAGGATACAATGCTATAATTTTAATAGAATAGAAAAGAAATTGGTGGGAAAAATATTAAAATTTCACAATACTATAATATTGTACAATATATAAAAATATGGACATTGTGACAGTTGTTTTCTTTACGGTCCGACAAGGTTTAATAAACTAGTGTGAGGAATGAAGCTTTACCAAGTTAACGGTTAAAAATACACTGCTTCGTCTGTTTCTTAAAACAACTCAGTACATCTGAAATGTGGATACAATTATTTTTATAAGACGTTAATTCTACACATATTATTTCTATTTGTTCTATGTAACTCCAGGCTGAAGAAGTACATTTGAACATGACTGCTTTTTGTTCCCAACTTAGAGAAACTTCTCTTTTTTAATCACCAAAAATTAAAGTTTATTTAAGATTTTTGAGATTGTCTAAACTCATCATGCTCGCCATCTAAAGCCACCGTTTGAACCTACTTCATGTTAGTAGAATAAACATTCATTTATTAAGTATTTTTGAGATACCAGTGTTACTGAAACAGCTAATCTAAGTTTGACGCTTACCTCGTTCACAAGAGTGCTCCTTGCTTCGATGGAGATTCTTCGCTAAATGTCTCGTTGGTAGAGTCTCTCTTCATCCGGAGGAATCCGACAGATAACGAAACAGGGCTGCAACAAAAGTTTCAGCCTGCCAATGCCACTAGAAATCAACGTATGGGAGAAATCCCGTTCTGGTATTCCATTGAAGCGGCCCGGATTCGATCCTCGGCCAGGTCTCGTGATGGAATTTATGGCGGACAATGCAGATGTTGCAGAGAGTTTCTTCTCGGAGTACTCTCATTTCCATCTATCATTCCACGAAGAGTCTCCACGTGCCCCTATTTCCCTTCTATCATTCCAAGAAGAGTCTCCACTTGCCCTTTATTTCATCTATCATCTGCAAGATACCAGGTTATACTCTAGTAGCTATCTTGTTGTGAATGCTGAAATATGTATCCCATTATTACAAAGTACTATACTGACATCTTTGAGTTTGAAGTAGGATTGATAATTTTCTTTACAAGACGCTTAATTAAACAACATTTTGGCATGGGTATTCATTTCATGTAAAAATGTGTAATTATTAAAAAAAACATGTATTATTGTGCCAAAAAATACGTATAGTATTAACATTAAATATAAAGACCTTAGTATCCTAATTCGCCAACATTTTGAGTTTTCAGATAGATATGTATACAAAAAAAAATATGTAATTATATAAAATCTGGCGATTATCTTAAAGGTTTTAAAGATCAAGGAAGAAGGTTCAGAACAGAGCTAACAAAATGTTTCTATTCTCGTACCTTCTCCTCAACCGATGAATTGTTTAATTATGCTAGTATATTGAATTAATCTACCTACATGTCATATACTGGTTATTTTTGTACAGTTTTTGGCTTGTTTCACATGTGAAAGCTACATACTGATGTAAGATTTATGGGAAACAATACATGAAATGCAAAGATATCGAAATTTTAAAGTAATTGGTATGCTATGCATTAGGTCTACAATATGGGTGCACTAAATATTGTTGGTTTTATGTGGGTGAAACTTTAATGTTATATCATTCAATATGACAGTAAGATTTGTGCCCTTTGAAAAAAATAGTATGGGTAAAGATAAAGTTAAAGATGAACGTTACCTCTTTTATACGTCATGAATGCGTGTGGTATGGAAGTAAAGCATCATGTTTTCATAACCTCGGCTCTAGAATAAGAATAACTATTATATCCAGGGCAAAAGTCACGTTTTAACCATTAGTTTAAAATACTTTTTTGCACGATCGTATTTTTTGTTCTATTTACAGATATTGTTGTTAGGCCTTGAAAGTTAAAATTCCCACACGGAAACTTGTTGCTAGGGAAACCATTCTTCATAACGTAAAACTATACTGAAATAGACCCATTATAGTGCTCTTATTGTTACTTAGTTACCGTTACAGTATAGTTTTACGAAGGCTTTGGAATGATATTGCTCTAAATTTCCAATGCATATTATATTGTATTTGCAATTTTAAAAATATGTTCGTGCAAAAACTGTTGTACAATACACGTTTGTGATGTGTATTACAAAATCTCTGAAATTAAAACTCGCTCTGCTCGTTTTTCAAACTTTTCCTCGATTCTGTAAAAAGAATTTCTCATCCTTGTATCGTAATATACTATTATCATAACCGAACATCAAATTATTAGAAAAAAAACTCGTTAAAGGGCTTTCTGGAATTAGGAACGATTTTAATTTCGAACAAGTTTAAGAGAGTCAACGATTCTAAAATGAAGGAAAGCATATAATATTAGATCTCAGATAAAACAATTGACTAAAGATAACTTGATACTGTGTCGAATTCTGTAGAAATACAGACCTAGTTATACTTCAAAATTCAAATTCAATGTAGTTTAATCTATACTAGTTCATCAAGTAACAATTGTCTGTTTGTTTCAGGATTCCAAAGGAGGACTGTTTTCCTTATTGTGATTTTGTTTTGTTTTGATGAAGTTCTTCTCACAGATTGACCCGACCCACTGATCGACTTGTCAGCATAAGATAACCCCGACCCTCAGCAAGGTCACGCAACTGCCCTTCATCTTTCCGCAATAATTGAAGGGTGTACAATACTTACTAATGATGCATTAACCGATCCTGGGAGTAATTAGGCCTATCTACTGTGATGGAGACACGGCAAGGGTAAACTATATTGCTGCGTGAAAACTAATGACTACATGCATTAACGTCGGTTAGTGTAATCATCGATTAAAATTGCCACCTAACTCCTGATTAAGCATTTCTACGATTCACCGACCTCGGTTAATGCATAAAAAGGAGGTTAACCATTGTAATCTCTAACCGGCCATATTTGAACGGTTAAGGGACATTATGTTTAGTCAGCATTTCAAAGACTGGTTGGAACCTCATAAGTGACACCGGTAAGGTATCACTCATAAGGTAACGAAACCTGGGGATAATGAGTAGGATGGCCAGTTCCTTTCCCACTTTATTCCATACATCGCTGACTATATAGTAACATAATCACTAATCTGACTTCAGATGTATCGTGTGGCCATATGTATGCATATGATGTTTCACAGACTGTAGTATTTCAAATACTGGGCAAAAAATTTCAAATTGGCGTCACTGTATAGCCAGGAGAGGGGATAACGGTCAGAACTCAGGACTGGGAATGCTGCAAGAAAATCCTGGTTTGGAAGAACACATCATTTGGACAGATGAGGCCAAATTTCATGTTTCGGGAAATTTTAACCGACATAATTGCGTGTACTGGCGGCAAGAAAACCATAATGTAACCATCAGTATTCATGACTAAAGTTCTGGTGTCATGATATGGGGCGGTGTCTCTTATGATGGGTTGATTTATCCATTCTTTTTCGATGATACCGTTACTGGAGAAAGTTACCTGCAATTGCTTACAGACACTGTATCCTTTATTGTCTACGCAAAAAAATATAAAAAAAAAAATCTTATTCAGACGCTTGTAATGCCCCATTTTGATTATTGCGATTCCTTGATAACTAATGTAAATTCACTCTTAGCTGAGAGACTACAACGTGTTCATAATGTGTGCATACGATTCATCTGCAATACTCGTAAATTTGACCATATAACACCTTCCCTTCTGTTACTTTCATGGGTGCGTCTGAAGGAACGAAGAACAATACATTCACTGTCTCTTCTGTTTAGAATCATGCATACTTTTACTCCGAATTATCTGTTATCACGCTTTCAATTTCTTACAACTCTTCGAAACCGACATCAAGCACTTCTTTCTATCCCTCATCGTAGAACGTCTTTATACTCATCTTCCTATACTGTAGAAATACCTCGCCTCTGGAATTCGTTACCTAATGAGGTCAGAGACTGCCGGACTTTATCACAATTCAAAATTAAATTGGAAAATTTTGTTTTAGTTAAATAAATAAATCAATCAATATTGTATTTAGGTATTGCTAGAAGTATTGATTTGTGCTTATTTTCTTTTTCTTTTTTAATCTAGATTAAAATTGCAAGTTTCTTATTTATGTTAGTTAATTAGTTAGGATACAATTAATTATGATACTTAATCACTCATTTAAAGTTTGTGTGACTGCAACCTGTGTATATTTTTGTGTGACTTTACTTTATTTATAGTGTTTTTTTCTCTCTATTTCTTGTATAGCTTTACTTTGTATATAGTGTATTTTTTCTGTTTATTTCTATTATTGTATTTGTATTCCTGGTGTTGTGGAAGAGAAGGCCTGATGGCCTTAACTACACCAGAATAAATAAATAAATAAATAAATAAATAAATAAATAAATAAATAAATAAATAAATAAATAAATAAATAAATAAATATTAATGACCTATGGTGGAAACAGGATAGAACACCGCCACACTACGCCATACTAATGCCAGAGTGGTTGAACGAAATAATTCCGCAACGCTGGGTTGGTCGACGTGTGCCTGTGGAGTGGCCATCTCGGTTTCCCGACTTCACACCACCTGAGTTTTCTTATGGGGTCTTTTAAAAGACAAAGTTTATCAACATCGCATCCACAATTTGTCCGAGTATGGGCAGCTATCACAGAAGAGTTCCACAGGATACCACCAGTACGGTTCTGTCTGCTGTTTGTAACAACGTTGCTCTTCGAATCGATTTGGATGGTGCATTGGTGGACCACGTCATAAAGAACAGATATTAAACACTTGTAAGATTTGGGATTAAGGTGTTATGTTCGTGTGTCCATTATATCGTTAATAAAATTGATAGTTACTTTATTTACTGCAGTCACATCATATACATAAATATGGGCCACTCTCTATAGGCCTACAAAAAAATATTGTTCTTCCTCTGACATATATCAAGTCAGTTGTACTGCCTAATAATAAATGTACATATCAGCCAGAATCTCAATCAGGAGTTTATTGCTATTATTATTATGATTATTATTATTATTATTATCATCATCATTATCAACATTTTTTTTAATATTATAGGGGACTCATTACAATAGATGAAATGCCTGATTTAAGAAATAGTAACAGAAACAATATCATTGTAAATTTGAAGTGCGTATAACTGTTATTTAAAAATCGTGTGTGGCTAGCGAACAACAGTAGTCAGGGTGCCAACTTGTACTTACTTCGAAAGCATGTCCTACGGTGCTTTGGCGTTGAGTTGTTGGTCGCCATTTTCACTTACAAGTAGTTGAAACACGCATTGCAATGATTGTATCGACCTTCTTGTACTTCCTGTAGATCCCAAGAAATGTCAGGAGCTTGACAAGCCCAGAAAAGAAGTGATCGATAACGATTCCACTTAGAGGCAAATTTGAAACTATATGCATGCATGAAGTATGGTTTACTATACCCCAGGACTCAGAAGGCTATACGGATTGAAAGATAGTACTATTATTTAATAATAATAATAATAATAATAATAATAATAATAATAATAATAATAATAATAACAGTAGTAAATGTTACTGCTATTATTATTATTATTATTATTATTATTACTATTATTACTCTATATATTTCGTGTCAAAAGTTACATTCATGTAATATGGACATCACAAATTAAATTATTAGGCCTATTATTATTATTATTATTATTATTATTATTATTATTATTATAATAAATAAACAAATACATAAAGTAAAAATTACTTATCACTTCTGAGATGGACAGGGCATGCAGCACATAAGGGTGAATCCAGAAATACATATAAAGTGTTTGTTGGAAGACCTGAGGGAAAAAGATCTTTGGGGAGGACGAGACGTAGATGGGAGTAAATATTAAAATGGATTTGAGTGAGGTGGGATATGATACTAGGGCCTGGATTGATTTTGCTCAGGATAGGGGCCGATGGCAGGGTTATGTGAGGGTGACAATGAATCTCCGGGTTCTCTAGAAGCCATTTTTAAGCAAGTGAGTATTTATTAATGTCATTTAGGTTCAGTCATGAAGAGGAAAATGAAGTAGCGTTTTATCTTTTTCTATATTTTATTTTCTTCCCGTACACTCAAAGTGTTTAAACAAATAACATGTGGCTGTACATTAAAATAATGCATGAACCTGTAAGCAATATATTCATAACGTAGGCCTAAATGTGATTTACTTACAATGAATGGCAGACTTAAATAATAATCATACCAGGTGTTCGAGATTAATAAGGTCAACATAATGCAGATGACTAAGAGGTCCGACGTAAGAATTTTAAAATAGGGAAATCAATGGTCGAAGATTCCCTCTTAATGCTTCACGAGATCTTAAAGCTCTCAGGCGAATACCGCACTGTAATAAGTGTGCGGAACGTTTCTTCAAGCAATTTTATTTTAAAAGTAATTCAAAATTCATAGCAACTGTTCGAAGTGGCGTCTACAGACCTCGACACATGCAATAAAGCGGCGTAGGTGATTCAGGTATGGTGATCGCGGTGGCCAAAGGAAAGAACTTCCTCTTCCAATCCAACGTTTTGGAAATATAATATTCAGGTGACTGCAGACGTTAACATCGAAGTAAGCAGGCGATCTACCGTGTTGCAGTCACATCCTCTGGCGGACAATAGAAGGTACGTTTTGCAATAAGTCTAGCAAAGCACGTTCTAGAACCGCAAGTAAGTTGGCCCATTCAAACTGTGCGTATAATGCTCCATATCATACCACCACTCACAATGAGAACATAAACATGAATTTAACCAGTGTTCACTGGGTTACCGTGGAAACATAATAAGCTATTGTACTGTATGTTGTTGTGAAAGCTAGAACCACCAAACTCTCCAGGCGCTACCCGAGAAGTTTAGTGTTTAATACCTTAAAATGGTATCTTCAATCATTGGTTACCAACCTCAAAATATTCATCTGACATTTTGACCCTGTTAACCTGAACCATCTGGTAGATGTCACAATATGATGTGATAATGTAAACTTTTTTTATCTTTTCACTTAATATAGCATCTAAAGTTTCTGGACTATATTTTGGCTGCTCCATCAAAGATGACACGGAAAGCAAAACTCCTATTACATCACTTACCAGGAGAGAGTCTTTAGTGTTTTATCAGTTCCCTTTCTTTCCTGATTATGGAGCCGAAACGTCTCCAAAACATTGACTGTATCTGATACAAATATTCCTTTTTTGCCTACTAAACCCAATTTTAATGATGAACAAATACTTGCCAAATTAAATAATAATAAAATATAAAGTCTAACTCCTTTGTTAAATAGAAAGGTACTTAACCTACTAACAAGAAAGTGAAATTTAATAGAAAATTAAATAACGACAAACACATCTCATTATCCAAAATGAAGTCCATAATTACTACTAAAATCTCGCATTTTTCTGCTAGTCCTTTTGAAGTGATAAATACCAATCGTCTCTTGTCGTAAATAATAATCCTGTATCTCAAGTAGTGCTCACCGCAGAAAAAGATGTTGCTCTTTTTCAGCTCGAACAAAAATAAATTCTTACATAATTATCACTGTTTGTCAACCTGTGATGGAAGAATACATTATTTCTTATAGGTGTCCTAACATAGGAAGCACTATTCACACACCAAGATGTCGAAAAGCTCTGAGTTACAATATCCGCTGGCATTAAGATACTAGGAATTTCTACAACAAAGAAATTTTGTGATTACTGCATGAGTATGACTGCAGTTGTGATAGAACAACACGTGTGAATAAATACTATCTCCACATACGTCAATAGATACGCTATACAAGTGTTATAGATAAGCTGACAATATTCGCATGACGGCGAAGTCACCTGGGAATTTCTGGATAATAACATCTCGAGGTTATTGTCACAAGTTCAGTCAATTATCTCTTACCTAGCAGAAATCTTAGAAAACCAACTTTTACGTGCAGAAATTGATTTTTTACCAAAGACTTTTCACTAAATTCTTCTGCAAAGTAACTCTTGTATTTTACCCACCGCTTCAGGATTAAAACGAATATCGTTTTCCTCGATAAAGCTCTCAAGATAAGAAAAAAAACAAACATCAGTTCTTTTATCATAGAAATACACTTAAGTTGAAAACAAAACAAATTGTTCTTGTCAACACTACAAGTAATAAATAGACGATTAGCCAATATTGCATAAACGGATGGATGGATGAATATCAGTTCATTGGGTGACGATCGATCCTCGGTGATCCCTTAGGGGGATATTCATAGAACGGATTTCTGATACGGTGCGCCAGTCCCCTCCTTATGTCTATCTAAATATAACTTAAATGAAACTTAATTTTAATGGTAATATATTACACAAAACTAAACAAGTCTGCGCTCATGCAGATGACATAACCTTAAAAGCGAGAAATCTGCCTGCTATACAAGAAATGTCTAGAACAGTAGAAACAGCAGAGAAACTGGCAGGTCTAGTTAGGAATGAAGATAAAACTAAATATATGATGATGGAAGTAAATCAAGTAGGTAATATGTTGCAGGAAATCAAAATAGGAAATCATACTTTTGAAAAAAAAAAAGTTAACAGTTTTACATACCTAGGAGTCCAAATAAATAACAAAGAAACAGTATTCGAAGAAATAAGTACAATAATAGAATAACAAAAAATAAAGTAATTTTTGCAAATCTTAATTTATTAAAATCAAGATTAACTAAATCAACTAATATAACACATTAATATGACATGTATCATTTTTAGCTGACTCGTGGATGGTGAATAAGGATGATGAAAATGCTTTATGAATATTTGAGATAAAGATCATCAGACGCATATATGGTCCAATACGTGAAGCTGTCAGTAGTATAATTAGACAGAATTCAGAGATTAACCTAATATTGGAAGGGGAGGATTTAGCAAAACATGCCAAATCGCTGAGAATTAGCCAGCTGGGCCATGTAGAGAGGACAAAGACAGAACACGAAAATACCTCTTGTATGATGATATAATAAGACTTAGAAAAAGGGTAAGATCAAGGAAAAGATGGCTGCAGATATCAAACAGAATTTAAGGAGAAGAGCCACGGAGAAAGGAAGGAAAGAAATCTAACTTAAACCTAAGGACAACACAAACTCTCAGACTACGTATACCCAGAAACTATTTCTAACCAAGGAAAAATCCCTATACAGAGTCGAGGATCGAAGCCGAAGCTTTCTGGTTAGGAGTCAGCATGCTACTCACTAGACGGAGACGTAGGGCACTAACGCGAAGGAACTGGTTATTTTTACACACTTAAGGGGGTACCATCTACTAAATCTCCAAGTATCACTGTAGGTAAGTATACCACATTTTATGAACGCCTAGAGTAGAGAGAACTCTATAGTCTTAGTGACGGAAGTTTATCTATAGAAAGAGTACCCAGAAATGAAATTACCTGTAGGCCTAAAGGCAGTGAGACATTAGGTTTCCCCTCGTAGTTTCAGCTGGCTCCAGTTGAGAGTACCCTGTTGCCAGTACCTCAACAGCAGTAACGACGAAGGAGACCTACAGAACGGCATGGCTGGAATTAATATACAGAGATCCGATACCTTGCAGTAAAGAGTGATCTTCAAAGACTAAGGGAATAAACTCTCCAGAAAATGAAGAGGTATATCAGACTCTATAGCTGAGGTAAAACAGATGTTCTAGGAGACGAAAACCCCAAAAATCAAATGATCTGGTCCAACAAATTGCGGATTTGGATGTGAGATTGATATCCCAGCCAGTAAAAACTACATTCAGATAATCATGGAACTTCCTGTGTTCTCAGAAAATGAAGTGCTTCGTTGTATACTCTACGAATAGAAGACAGAAGCGGTCAAAATGGAAACCACATAGACGTCATGAATGACTAATAGAATGCGAAACTGCGATCAGTACCATCTAGTTTCAACAAGAAAAAGTAACAAGATGGCACTGTGTGCATAGGTGGTGAACATTAGGAATACGTCATGGCAAAAATCCCGTTAGTTAACCATTACACGGATACATCCATAATGAAGAAATGGAAAATGTAAAATGGGTGAAAGGAACATTAAGAAAAATCGAAGCAAGCTATACAAATGATACTTGTTTGTATACGAAATATATTTTAAACAGTTCTGTTTAAGGATCTTTGATGTATTGTTAAAATAGATTATTTTAATAAGTCGTATTACAAGTTATAATTATATTATAATGTGTTTTTTCAGCTACATACCAGAATTCTTACATTATTTCATTTTTCTGTGTGCTCCAATTTGAATTTTCACTTAAATATGCAAGAAAGAAACATTTTAATTATTTTAAATTAAATTACATAGTTTCAGAATGGCGGGCCGTCTTATGAAAATGCTTTCGCCAATTGGTCCGCTGTTAGACTCTTCGAGTCATGGAGTAGTTTGGTTATTCCTACCCAAAACAGATGGCAGCAAGATCAATTTCTAAATTAGCGCCTCTAGAGCTTAAAATGAGAAAATCAACAAGTTTCGCATCCTTTGAATTCATCCATGCAGACGTCTATGTAACTGATAATACAAACACCAAGAGATATTGCCCTTTGAGTTGCTTCTCAGAAGGGTCACGTCGAAGTGACACAGCTACTGCTCAACGTGCGAGATGATGCATCGGAATTACACGAAAAGAGGTTTTTGGAACACAGTGAAGATTTCCGTGGATTCATACATTTTCTGTGTATCACACCTCTTCACTGTACAGCATATATTTATAAACAAATATCTTATCCTTATCTAGTATATGCAGCATTGTCAGAATCTATATCGCTGATCGAAATTTTCCAATCATTGTTAGCGTTGGTGCAGTAATTGGAATAGTAACTAGGTTAAATAACTAGCTTTTTCGGTAGAGTAACCGTTGATATACAATTTGAAGTAGAAAATCAGTGCAGCAGATAGTGCGGAACCATTTGCGTATGGCTCACTCCTCCGCAGTCCAGAGACCTTGACCATTAACAGACTATAGATAAGCTGCGGCCGCAGAATCTTACGTCAAATGCAGGAGTAAGGATTTAAGAAAAACAAAAAATGTAAGTGAAAAAGAAACATACACTAAGGAACAAGTACAAAGCTTGAGCAGAAAGAAATAGAGCTTCAAGTTTCTGTTAGAAAAGTGAAACATTTTAAGACAGCATGAGATAAATCATAGGTTTTTGGGAAATTACTCATCTAACTTCCTCGCGGTGTCTCCTGGGCAACACTAATTGGCTAACGTAAACTGCTAATTAGGTTACCGCTACTCTTACCTCTCTCTGAAATTCGCACGTCTACCACAAATAGTCGGACCGCAACTAAAATGTGATTTCTAGTCTAGGCCGCAACTAACCAACATCGCAGTAACATAAATTAAGTTGCCTCCTCTAATATCATGGAGACTATTACTTTAGGGATGTAAGATCTCAGAGTTTCATAAGGCTGCTCAATATCCTCAATATTATTTAGTATGTAGGCCTATTTTGGTTAAATAAGAAGTTGGAAAGAAAATGCTAATATTGGGCTAAAATTAAACAATTTTAAGCTACCATATTAAAGCAGTTTCTGCTGCGTTGCTTCAGATACTATACCGGCTACTCTACCAGTAATATAAGATAGAATGGATTTTACAGGGTGTCTATGAATTACTTCCTCAAACTTTGTGTAATTGTAGAGGACTTAAAACTAAACCAGTTTTGTAAATAGTAAAACCTCGTTAATCCGGACTAATTGGGGAGATAAGTTGACCAGTTTAACGAAAGTTCGGATTAACTGAAATAACCTAAAAGAACAGTAGAAAGTGCATTAAAACTCCGTTTATAACAACAGTAAGCTAATAAGCTAATGGGTTCATACCCCATTTATAAAGGAAATCCTCTCTTCTCTAATGACCAACAATTCAACAAAAATCCTCTTATTAACAACTCTAATAAGAGGTATATTCATTTCAGTTTCATCAAAATAAATTAATCATCAGATGACTGAAAGCAAGTAATGGTCTCTTAAACCAAATTATAGTAATTTAGCAATTACTTCTGATGAGAAAATTTAGTTAAATAATAACATTATCTTGTCAAGATAAAATTATTCGTTCGAATAATTTTCTATTTCACAAATAATACCTTTAAGATGATTAATACTATTTCTATTCTTCTCTATTATGGTGTATTTAAAGGGCATAAGCCTAAATACACTATACAGTACAGTAAAATGTGTAATCAATAATAATATTAATTGTTTGTATAGTTTAATAATTACTTTACTGCAAACTTGACAGATTTTCTTTATTTTTAATACTATAGGCGTAATATTGTAATTATTGTAATCCCATAGTTCTAATGTATAAAAATAAGTCTTAAAACAACGTTCTTTAATTTTCCCAAACTCATCGGTTTTTTTGCCTGTCCGGATTAAGAGAAGTCCGGCTTATCGGGGTCCGGATTAACGAGGTTTTATTGTACTTATCAGTCAGAAGAGCGTTCTTACGAAGTTACTGAATTAAGTTCAAAGTAAATTAAGCGGCACACTCAACTATTACATGGTTTCTTGTACTGCATTAGGAAGCCAGATACAATCATTGATGATTCAGCTGGCCTTCTATGCCCAAGGTTGCGGGTTCGATCCCGGGTCAGGTCGATGGCATTTAAATGTGCTTAAATGCGACAGGCTCATGTCAGTAGATTTACTGGCATGTAAAAGAACTCCTGTGGGACAAAATTCCGGCACATCCGGCCACGCTGATATAACCTCTGCAGTTGCGAGCGTCGTTAAATAAAACATAACATTTGATGATTCAACGTCACGGTGTTTAGCGTAGCATACCAAGTTTTGCAAATCACCCCTCAGCTGAATACGCGAACATTAACTTCACCTACGGAGCTGCCTGGGGGAACAGAAGGGAAGCTCGAAGGATTTATCATGAACTTCATGTTGATCGTGCTTGTTTGGATTATAAAACACGACTCAACGCACAAGATCACTATTCATTTATCCATTTCTATAGAACGTGTTGCCAGAATTAGTGGAAGATGTGCTTTTTGCAGTCAGAAATTATATTGTTTTCTTCACGATGTAGCCCCTCCTAATTTTGTTCAACAGAAACGAAATCATCTGGACATTAACAGCAATTATCATTGGATTGGACGAGGTGGACCTGTACCATGGCACCTTAGGTCGCCGGATCTCACGCCGGTAGACTTCTTATTGGCTACATGAAACACCTCGTTTATGGGACACCTATTGAGACTGAAAGAATTCTCATCGACAGAATTGCAGCAGTCGCGAATATTAGGCGCAATGTTGAAGTCTTCGGGCGCACGCGGGAAACTCTCTTGCGACGTCTTTGTATTTCCGTTGTAAATGGTGACCAATTTTGAACTTTTAATGTAACTGTGTAAATTGAAAAACATGTGCTTTCTTATTTATTCTGTAACTTCGTAAGAACGCTCTTCCGAATAATAAAGTATTTTCAAAACTTGTTTATGTATTTAGTTTCAGGTCCTCTAGAACTGTACAAACTTTGGGAAGGTAGTATTTCATAGACACCCTGTATAGACAACTTGGGACCGACGTCCATATTCTTCGCAGCACGAGCGGAATCTATTTCTCTTGTGGAAATGCTCATTATGCTGGATTCGGACATACATCCTGAATACAATAATATAGAAATATTCCCGTGTTCTTCGCTGTACGATCAGGTTCCTTGTTCCTAGTACAATTCCTCGCTTCGATTGGGTCAAGACAAGTCAAACGGTGACACACCCATATTCCACGCAGCAAGTTAAGGATCTCAACCCATATTGAAGATTTCGAGAAGTGGAGAGTACCACAAAGACACTACAGTCCTTACAGGAAAACGAGTGAAGCCATTTATTTCTAAATTGCCATTTCGTTACTGACTCTAAATAGACATGTAACATAGAAAGACAGAAAGGGCATAATATGCAACTTTTCTTATTATTTATAGATTTGATCAAAGCTTATGACCGAGTAGAAATAGAAAAGATGTGTGATGTTGGAAAGTTGCAATATTAACCCGCAATTAAAAACATGCAGGATATAAGAACAATGATGCAGATTAAACTGACGGAAAACGATCTCAACCAGTTTAGGACGATATAGGATTAGCCTATACCAAGGCTGTAGTTTATCTCGTATCCTCTTTAATTTAAATGTATTGAAATAAAGCCATCGAACTATGGCTGGTGACATCTTAGAAATATAACCATTAATAACAGGAATGGTTTAAGATACATAGGATATGTAAACGATTCAGCGTTAACATACACTTCTAAAGATATACAAAAAATAGCCACAGGTCTAAATACATTTCTGAGACAGTGCAATAGAAAATTTAAACAGAGAAAACAAAGCCACTGGGTTTCCAAAGAAAGGACTAGAGAAGGATAAACGCAGTGATAAATTAAATAGTTTGTTTCCAAAACCTGCTATTTCATTTTCAGTTATTTTTACAGGCAGAAGCTTTAAAATAAACGAGCCAATTTTTAAATACGTGCTTATTCTTAACTTAATGATATAATATCATTCTATGTACTTAATGTACTAGAATACTTCATAGTTTATAAATTAAAATATAAGATAGTAGGTTTTGGCCTGAAACATAAAAAATAGGCTTCATAACAGACATCAAGTTCCGTATATTTAGAATGTACAAGATAAGAGATCAAATGAATGCTGAATAGTAGTATGGAGGAAATTTTAATTAAACTGAAGTTAAAATTCAATAATTAAGGAACATTTGCAACATTTAAGGGGGTTAAGAATGAAATTTTGATCATTTCAATTAAGGAACGCATTTTGTTTTCTGAAAAATTAGTCAGCTATCTTTTATTAATTATATATTGAGCAAGTTTCAGTGTTCTGCAGAGAGCTTGGAAGCATGAAAATTACGACATATTTATATGGCTGCACCCTTGAGTTTGAATTACATGCAAACTTTACAAGCTGTTTTTTCACACTTTTTTCAGCACATATTCGAAGTGTAAAGGCTCTTATATTTTTGATACTAGGAACATGAAATTGTTATTGCATGTTCTACATACTAGTGTTAACGAAAAACTGTGAAACTTTTTGATAAACTAAATACTTTCGAAATTACAAAATAAAGCACTTTTAATGGACACTAAAAATTTTAATTTTGACTTGTCTATTTAAAATACTTCTCTCTATTTATAGATGTAAATTTAAAATTCTGGATATTCAGTTCTCTTCTAAACCATATCAGAGATTTATAAAAGAAATTCATCTATGAAACTTGAATTTTGAAAATGTGTTATTTTTAATTGAAATTTAAATAACTCAAAAACCATTCATCTGATCATAATAAATTCACATGCAAGAGTATATATAGGGTGCGGCAGTGGGATGTGACGGTTTTTATAACACTGTTGTGGGACACTGAGGGCGAATTAAAAGAAACCACATATACTGGAAGTAATCTAGTACAATGCAATTTATTAATGTCTGATTACTTTTTAAAAACTACATTTCGTAAGTAGCCTCTTCGGTAACAATACATTCCTGCAATCTGCTATGAAAGTTCTGCATAACTCGCCCTAGCAAAACAGGTTCGATGACACTAATTTCGTTCTTATGTTTTGTTCCAGCTGGATGATGATGTGAGGCTTGTTGCGATACACCCTACTTTTGAGATAACTCCATAAGAAGTAAACAGCTGTAGTCAAGTCAGGAGATCTTGGCGGCCAGGCAATGTCTCCAAATCGTGAAATTATTCGTCCTGGAAACATGTTTCGCAGACAGTTCATTGAAGCATGAGCAGTGTGCACTGATTAATTCCTATGGGGTTATCTAAAAGGTAGGGTGTATCGCAACAAGCCTCGCACCATCATGTAGTTGAAACAAAACATAAGAACGAAATTAGTGCCATCGAACCTGTTTTGTTGGGGCGAGTTATGCAGAACTTTCATACCAGATTGCAGGAATGTATTCGTTGCCGTGGAGGCTACTTACGAAATGTAGTTTTTAAAAAGTGATCAGACATTAATATTGCATTGTACTATATTACTTCCAGTATATGTGTTTTCTTTTAATTCGTCCTGAGTGTCCCGCAACAGAACTATAAAAACCGTCATATCCCACTGCCGCACCCTATACATAGCAAGAGGTGAAGTTTACAAAATATGAAGTTTCTAATTTAAAAATTGTAGAAAATATAAATTTTACCCATCTCCACGCTCCTTAAATAACTTTGACAAATTAAAACCAGCCTTAAAATATTGCAGTGAAACATGAACATTGCGAACAGATGAGAAGAGAGTGGAAACATCACAAATGTGATTTGCTTGACGTTTAGTCGTACTAATACTAAGAAAGAGTGAGAAGTGACTCAACTAGATATGAGCTATATGGAGAATATAGATGAGGGACTACAGATCAGACAAACAACAAGCAAACAATGTTTCCTGGTCGTCCACCAAAGAAAGTTATGGTGGAAAGAATCTGGGGAGACCGAGAACCATAAGAAAGAATCAGCTCTGAATTCGGAAGGGCACTAATTTCTTAAACGTTGATTAAGAAAGAACAGAAAAAGACGAAGTGCTTGTACACGAATTCAAATCTTTGCTAGACTTCATCTGTGCAGGGGAACTAAGTTACTGCTTGACGTTGATGTTAAAACACCTATAGGCACTAGCTAGCA
This sequence comes from Periplaneta americana, assembly GCF_040183065.1. Taxonomy (NCBI): domain Eukaryota; kingdom Metazoa; phylum Arthropoda; class Insecta; order Blattodea; family Blattidae; genus Periplaneta; species Periplaneta americana. The sequence goes on from NC_091129.1 coordinate 96,083,409, forward strand.
AAGATGATATGTTTTTATAGTGTTTTAGTGTCAGACTTTAATAATGCTCTAGCTCAGAATATCTCAGTTTATTTTCTTCATTTTTCATTTCCTTCTTTTTCTAAAGGTCCATTCACAATGAAAATTAAACACAAACGTAACAAACACAGAAGTTTGCGCCCAGGTTACCAAATGGGATCATTCACAATGATTCACATAAACACTGACATTAACATTGCCGTTAGACGTTAACATGAAAGTTTGCAAACTCCAAACTCTCATGCTTATGCTTACGTGATTCGGAAACAGTACACAATCGTGGAGCGCTGAAGTATACGACAGAATATGAGAAAATGACGTCGTTGTTATGTTTCCATGGTTACGCAAGTATCTTTGAGGTTATGTTTATGTTCCCATCGTGATGTTCTTGATTTTACCGTAACGTTTACATTAAGTTAGCGCTTACGTTATGTTTAATTTTCATTGTGAATGAGCCTTTATGGTCTCCAACGGCAAAATTTAAACACGGCTGTTAATGGCTCAACGATATTCTTAGGACAGCAACAATAGTAGTTGACGAACTAATTAGACTTCTACTCACATAGAAAGCAGAAATTATACACTATTGCTGAACGGAACTAGAGGATGAGATTGTAAATCATGGTAACAGAAAGATTAGCTGGTTTTTGTAACTACACTCACGTAAGGAGACGTTTTACGGTTTCTACGAAAAAATTAGCAGCAGACATCCATACACTAAAATACGAGTATATACAGGTTGGAAGTGACATGACTCTGCAGATTGAAGGAGGCAGTAGAATATGTTAAAATAAATAAAAAATCTATTATGTGTTTTGTAATGAAGGCATGGTTAATTAGACAATTATGCTGAAATTCTGCGTAATTTGGCGACAGCGCGTCGTCGTCTCACATACAAGAACTGGGTCTGAATAGCAGCATCCCTTCGCTTAGTTTCTACAGTAAGGTTGCCAGAATTCCTAGTAACAGGAAATAACTACACGTTTTAATCTTTTTATTTAATTTGCAAGACAGTCGTTCATTTTAATTAAAACTTACAAAGGGATAAACCATTCCTTACCAATTCCTGTAATGATGAGAGTAAAAATAAGAATCGTACGGATAGTATTTATCGAGTAAAACAATGTTAACATATAGGGGAAAATTATTTTTCCTGAGAAAAGTATTCATTTGGGACTACTACGCCACTAAAATTTTTTGTTGTACTCTATCCAAGGAATAAGCAGTTAAAATCTGCAGTTTTATTACTTCCACTCTGTACTAGCTTTCTGTCCGGTGACGAGAGTGGATAAAATATGGGACAACGCTGGTCGCAATGTGATGGATGATGTAGACGTAGAGATAGACTGTAGAGCAACGTAACAACGATTGATAAGCTCTTATCATGGCTGTTGCTAACATCAATTTTATTGATGATGGTGGGACATCGCTCCATATTGCGACACGTTTAAATTACGTGGCACATTTTCAGGTTCTTATCATGGCAGGCGCGAACCCAAGAGCTATTGATAGGAGTAGCTACACATAAGTAGACTTGGATACGAAATGGAACAATATTGAAACGTCAGAAGTCAGAATCCTTTCGGGACTGAAAGCATGGAAAGATATTGACGTTTTATAACATACAGAACGTCGATAATAATAATAATAATAATAATAATAATAATAATAATAATAATAATAATAATAATAATAATAATAATAATAATAATGAAGAGAAATTGATGAGAAGAATTGCTGGATACAATCTTTTATATCAGACGCGGAATGGAAGGATAACTAAAATACTTGAAGTAATAAACACACCTGAAGATCTCCGTAACACATCCTTAGAAACGTTTCAGAATAGGAAAACGAAAGATGAGCTATATTTCCAAACAGAGAAGATCTGTGAGTCGTTCATATGTATGATGGAAAGAGACTGTAACAGGTCACTAGGCCTATTAATTTATGCTGTATGGACATTCTGTAAGTCCTCACAGGTGTTACTAATAGTCTTTCCTTTAACCATAGTTTGCCACCTATCGTGACTCCTCAATTTTGACGTGAATAAGGCTTTAAAATCAGGGCGACATATATAGTAGTAGTAGTAGTAGTAGTAGTAGTAGTAGTAGTAGTAGTAGTAGTAGTAGTAGTAGTAGTAGTAGTAGTAGTAGTTTTATTTTTCCTGGCAGAGTTAAGACCATAAGGTCTTCTCTTTCACTATGAGGTACCAGGACGTAAACGGCGATGTAAACGTTTCAGAGTGATCCATTCTGACCAGAACTTCGTGACTAATAATACGATTGAAATAATGTGATCTCTTTCAATCTGGTATATGACTACGGTGCGAGAATGACCTTGAGTTGGCGCAGCGCATGCACGCTGCTCGGTTGGGGGCCCGCGGCGATTGGCGGTCATTTTGGGCGTGAACGAACATTTTCAGACAGTATAGGCTAGGCCTATAGGCCTACTCGCAACTTCAATGTGCTAGCACACTGAATTTGGTGTCAAACGAAGGATCTCGTTTAGACATGTCGATTTATGCCAGACATATTCACGTAAAACCCACGGCCGTGTCCAATAGCCACACAGGGTGGGAGGACCAGTTACAGATACTATAACCTTGAAAATTTTCTTGGGTATAGCAGGCAACCGAATTCGGAACCTCCAGGTTCTTAATTACGCAAGCTATATCAAGGAGGCGATCAATAACAGTAATAATAGTACATAGTTTGGCCACACAATCAGAGTTTTCGTGGGCATTGAACGCCCTTGGGTGGTTCGATAGGCTTAATTAACAATTAACTGATCAAACTTAGCAACAACTCCACTATTGAGGAACACTGGACAAATTATAGCAAGATCACTAACAGAGTAAAATGAAGTTACCTTAACCGATCACTATTCAGTTCAAGAAGTAAATGCCTCATAAAATCTATCTACTCTTCCCATTTCCAGCTGGATCTTGTTGTTTTCTTGTTTTTTTTATTGGGTTATTTTACGACGCTGTATCAACATCTAGGTTATTTAGCGTCTGAATGAAATGAAGGTGATAAGGCCGGTGAAATGAGTCCGGGGTCCAGCACCGAAAGTTACCCAGCATTTGCTCGTATTGGGTTGAGGGAAAACCCCGGAAAAAACCTCAACCAGGTAACTTGCCCCGACCGGGATTCGAACCCGGGCCATCTGGCTTCGCGGCCAGACGCGCTGACCGTTACTCCACAAGTGTGGACAGTTTTCTTGTTCTCGCCGCGCTAATTAGCCTACTATTCTTGATTTAAGACATGGCAGCGATATGTCAATTCAATTTGCAGAAGAACGATAAACATATTTCCGTTCGTGATGGAAACATTGAAATATTTTTGATAAATATAGGGCTAATTATTTATAGTCCTAATTGCTAAAGGCGATTAATTTAGATGAATTTAACAATTTAACCCTCATTACTGATTTCTGTAAAATCTCATTAATCGAATGTTATAGCATATGTGAAAGAGAAGATTGAACACATCACTGTTCACCATTTAGAAGTGATGGTTTCGGTTTCAAAACGAAAATTCGTGTTCAGTACATTATGGGCTGTACTAGGCCTTGCTTTGTTCCGATATAAGTACCCCTTGCAAAGAACAGTTATATTCCTTAATTTTGTAAAATGATTCACACAAGCCGAGACTTACAGCAACAATAAACTTCTACATTACGACAGATTACACTACCCTTGGAATGTGGCAAATATTGCCTGCCACTATATTTAATAAACAACTCTGTGAATGCCAGAGCGTTAGAACATTCGCAATCGCCAACAATAATCCGAACACAAAAATCACACTGTGACAAAACCGCTATTATCTGTCACAGCTACTTTTCCGAAGCTGTCACAGTTCAGAGCTGTGTTGTCACACAACCTCCACCTCATATTAATACTTAATACTTTAGCAAATGATACCTGTCCTTGGAGTTAACACGTGTTAATTACTCAAGTACAGCGCTCCAATCCAAGCAGATCACGAAACGCTACGTTTCCGGGATTCGATTATGATTCTGATTTCCTTCTCCGGTCTTAGTATTAACTCTACCATCAAATTGACGTCTTCCATTTTGTCCAGAGATCGCACTTCATAATTTCGCAGTATGTAGGCCAGCATGGTCTTTTCTTCCAGAAGAGCGAACTTCTGTCCTATGCAGTTCCTGGGCCCAGCGCTGAAGGGGATGTAGGCGTAGGGGTGTCTGTTCGCAACTCTTTCTGGCAGGAAATTGTCAGGGTCGAACACCTCTGGATTGGGAAAGTGATCCGGATTCCGGTGGATGCTGTAAATGTGTGTTGTGGCGGTGACACCTCTCGGTATTGTGTAGGACCCTGGAACAATAACAGGTAGATTTATGTTCATTAAGAATCCCAGTACCTACAGTAAATTTTTGTCGTCTCAGAGGTTTTCGGTAAATAAAGAAAAGAAATACCGAACGTACTGTAAACCTTATTGTTTCAATAATTCGAAGGAAAAATTGTTCCGAGGCCGAGTATCGATCCCGGGATCCTTCGCTTAGCGCGCGAACGCTCTACCGACTGAGCTACCCCAGGAACTATACACGACACCGTCACAATTTTTCCTTTGTATCCACACAACTCAAATGAGCTGACAAGACGCCAGAACTCGACATCCAACCTGTATATATTTTAGCGTGTGGATGTCACAGTTTCTGAGGTAGCTTAGTCGGAAGAGCGTTTGCGTGCTAAGCGAAGGGTTCCGGGATCGATACTCGGGCCCGGAACAATTTTTCCTTGAAATTATTCAAACCTGCTTTACAGGGAGCTACTACTTGAAAGCCAGATTTGCATAAAACCTTATTGTTGTTTATACAATCACAACAAAATTCATAATGTTTGTCTATGTTTTATACGGCCTATTTAATGCCTAACCGAAGTTATTAAAAAAATAATTTATTATGTTTTAATGAATCTTATTTTATTTCAGTATTCGGATGGTACTTTGTTTAAACAGAAAGTTGAAAGTAACGTTTCACTTCTTATTGTTATTGTACGGGTTGTCTACACTGAAATGTCCTATTTTTATCTCGCTCCCAATACCAAAGAAATAAATATAAGAGAATTTTATTCACAAGCCTAAGTCGAATGAGGGATTAAGTTTGTAACAAAAATCACAAACTTCCATGTGAGCCCCTTTGGTGGTACGATGGATGTCTAGTCTGTATTAGATTTCCGTCCAGATCCGCTTCAACATGCCCGGAGAGATGGCATCAATGGCTTCCACAATCCGGGCACGAAGGTATCGAAGATCTCGCACTTTATTGGTGTACACCCTGTCCGTAGCTCAGTTGGTAGAGCAGCTGGCTACGGACTGGAAGGTCCGGGGTTCGATCCCAGGTGGTGACAGGATTTTTTCTCGTTGCCAAACTTTCAGAACGGCCCCGAGGTTCACTCAGCCTCCTATAAAACTGAGTACCGGGTCTTTCCCGGGGGTAAAGACGGTCAGACCGTGGTGCCGACCACACCACCTCATTCTAGTGCCGAGGTCATGGAAAGCATGGGACTCTACCTCCATGCGCCCCAAATGCCTTCATAGCATGTTACGGGGATACCTTTACCTTTTTTTTACACCCTGTCCATATAGCACCAAAAAAAATCCAGTGGCCTGATGTCAGGAGAACGTGGAGTCCAATTCAGGGGTCCATCTCGTCCTATCCAACGCCCTGGAAATGCGCTCCGCACATCCAAATTTCAAAGTTCCCCTTTCCATTTAAAAGTTCAAATTTGCATCCAAAATGGCAGCTTTTGAGATAGCTGAGGGCTAGAATCGAATGTGTCACTGGTAGAGCATTTGGACTTACAAATACTGGTAACACCTACATTAATCGAAAATCAAGCATATGGAAGATATTTATAAGGTTCCAGACTTTTGATTCACTCTGTATATTTCTTTTAATTAGAGTGCTGCTATAAATACCATCTTTTAGAACAGAGTATGTCAGTCTTACATAAATTACATACAATTATGTCGCCATTTACACAGACACACTGTCTTCTGAATTTCTCTATTTACTCCTGTATTTTCGCACTTGTTTTAGACACCTTTATTTCCCATAATAGTGTATAACATAAATACTGCTAAACTGAAGCATACTGTACTTGTTTAGGAGTAAGGAACCTGTTTTAGAGTATCCCTGTAGTACGCGTTACTCGTGTTTGTAAGCATTGTCTCTCCTGAAAGACACGTGACGTAATGTAGCCTACATCCCGTGCACAATTACTCATTCCAATGTTGTTGGACTAAAGGCTGGTTCACAATAAACCGGGAATGGAAACGACAACGAGAAAGAGAACGGAAATAATGTTAAAATAAATGTATTTAAATGTCTGCATTCAAAATAGTTAATTGTGAATGCTCATATTTAAATACATTTATTTTAACAATATTTCCGTTCTCGTTCTCGTTGTCGTTTCCGATCCCGGTTTATTGTGGACCAGCCTTAAGAAAATGGTCTTTAGTTATGAGTGCCTAGACTGCGGAAGTCTAATTGTGTGTCTGTATATTCCTGATATTCATTGCATAAATACAATTTGAACCTTGTATCTTACAATAAAGTTCATGCACCTATAATTTTCTTAATTTAATCTTGGAAAAAAGCCACGAACCTATTTGGACATCCTCCTTAAGCTCCCTTCCAATCATTGGCACGCTCGGATAGAGTCTCAGGGATTCCTTGATGACTCTCTCCAGATACTTCAACTCTGTCAGATCCTTCATGGTTGGTGCTCTGTCACTACCCTGAAAGATCTCCTCCAGTTCCTCGTAAGCTCTGTTCTGGAGCAAGACAGACAATCATAATTGCTTTCACGTAAGTTACTCGTTTTATTTGCATTCTGTTATAACACGACTCTAAACTTTCATAACACATAAAATATTTTCTTCTACATGAAAAAAGACGTCACAATCTATAGTAGAAAATATTTTAACAGAAGATCATGTGCCTTTAGAAATGCTAGCTCTACTATAACTTCCGTTTTCAAAATCAGACAACTATCCGAAAAAAAGAGAAGAATATAATTTATGGACTTTTTATTATTTTTGAATATCAGTGAAGTGTATGATACAGTAAACAGAAAGAAATGGTAAAATATTTTAATGGAGTACAATGTACCACTCAGTGTAATAAGATTTTTATACTGAGGAAAGACTAACCAGATAAGAATAATTTAAAGTTTAATTTAAGGACTGAGGCAAGCATGCTTTCTGTTGCCAATATTGTTTGGTATATACATATATATAAATTTACGTATAATAATAATAATAATAATAATAATAATAATAATAATAATAATAATAATAATAATAATAATAATAATAATCCGTGGCGCTACAGCCCTTGAAGGGCCTAGACCGACCAGCCGGCTGCTGGCTTCACGCCCACATGCCGAAGCAGAGGTGGACGATCATCCAACCAGAATGGAGGTATCGTGTGGTTAGCACGATGATCCCCCCAGCCGTTATAGCTGGTATTCGCAACCGGATTTCGCTACCTATCGTAGCTCCCCAAGTGCATCACGATGCTGGGTGGGCACCGGTCCCATACACTGGCCGAAATTTCATGAGAAAATTTCTTCCCCCATGAGGAATCAAACCAGCGCGCATTCCGTAACTCGAGTCCTAGGCGGGATGCCTTAGACCGCGACACCACGGCGCGGGACTAAATTTATGTATACAGGTAATTATTTCCTCAATGCTTTAAAGAGCATGAAGAAGGCATGTTAAATGAATGCTATGACGGAAAATTGACCGACATAAGACGAACAATGCAATGGTCAGAAGGAAAGTTCAAATGCAGTATGCACCAGAAACTTATAGTCATAAAGAGTTTTAAAATCCATTTATAAACTAGTTTATGTCCTAATGCCAGTTAGAAAAAAATAATTTATTCGAAAACAGTTTTCAAAATTTTACTATTATTTTTACAAGGCTAATATTAAAATATGCTGTATTATAATATGAGTAGGTACATGCAGAGTGATTCATGAAGATCATGCCTTACTCTAGGATCTGATTCCTGACATCATTGTGAAGAAAAAAGTCCATATATGTGTCCGATTTTGAATACGTAGTTTTGGTTGAAATCACGGTAATTTCTTCCGCAACACGCATCCCCCCCTCTCTCTCTCTCTCCCTCTCTCGTCTGGAGCTGTGCGTTACACTACAGCTGATAGCAGAGACGCAAAGTCTCGTGATATCAGGGTCAGGCACGTAACGCAACACAAAGCAAGATCGCCGTAGTAGTCAGTCATTGTCTCTCATTCAGTGCGTGGATATTAGCAAAAATTAGTTTCAGCTTTTCAATATCGAATATGCAGATAAGATTTATGTGTAACTATGGCTTTTGTGACGGAAATGCTAGAAATGCTGTGGACGAATATCGAAGGAGATTTCCACATTGTAGGACGCCGTCACGTAGTGTACGTTTGTCACTGAGGGATACTAGTTTAGTCCCCAGTGCTGCGATGACATTAGACTGTTTGTTTATGAGATGTTTTAAAGACATTGTGTATGGTGTGAGAGTGAACAAGTGAGAAGGATTGGTACAACGTATCCACCTAGCATCCGGGGAGATTCATGACGAACAAACGGCACGCGCAGTTCACACTCAGGCGACTTCATGTATTTCTGCAGAAACTGGGGTCTTTAGTACAGATTTTGCAGGTGAGTAATAATGTGAATGTTCTTTAATAAATTTATATTACAACCAGTATAATTCTCGTAAGTAACTTAAACGCTTAAGCCTTAATAATTTCCACGTTTATATTTAACATTCAGGAGGGTGTAACTAACTCAATTAAAAAAAATGACGTATGTTTATAATATGAACATTTTTCTTCACAATGATATCAGAAACCAGATCCTAGAGCATACATGGATACAATTTTCGGTTACGTGTGGCACTCGATTTGAAATAGTTTGTTTACTAGTAGAGGAGACTGCAGAGTAGGATAGGAAATATAAACTGCTGTGACCTGCGTCACCTTATCGTAATCGCTAAGGCGGTCAGTGGCGAATTATTAGGAAAGCGCTTGGTTAACGTGAGAGACTCGAAAACTTTTATTCAATTTGGCAAATTAATTCGGCAGCTTTAATCATAAACCCCTTTACTATTTCTCCATAATTGAATTGATTTAAATCGCAGGCGAGAAATTGCGTAACTAGCAAATAATATTCCATCACGTTGTCTACATTTATTTTCTCGAATATTCTGGCGTTTCTCAAGATTACGTAATAGATTTGCACGTTCTCGACCTAAAATAACTTCAGAAAATCATATTTCGTTTTCTACGCACATTGATATATTTTTTTTATAAATTTCTTTTGGAAATAAAACGTACAAACAACATTTAATTCCTCGTACCTTTTAATGCAGCGTGTTTAAGGAATAATGTCGTATTTAGTATACTATGCAAATGTTAAGATCATACATTTTCTTCGGAATTGTACAAATAACAACATTTAATTTGTCTTACCTTCTAATTCAGCATGTTCTTTATGACATAAGGAGTAATGTCGTTGTATATTGCATTTATTAATGCCTAATAGGATTTTCGAGCATAACATACATCGTATGTTCTCCCCTTCTAAACAGCAAAAAAAATCTTCCATTTCTCATGAAATAATAGTTTTCTAACGCGTACACACTGCTTTGATAATGCCATTATGCCACCACTGATATTGCTTATGAAACTGATATAGAACCAGTCCACGCCTAGGAGCTACGTGAGGGAGGAACGGGGATTGTGAAGATGATGTCACTCAGAGCGATAAGCTCTCAAGTGAGGCTAGATGTACATGTATGTCCTAGAGCATGGCACGATCTTCATGAATCACACTGTATATGAAATTTTAAATTGCAAAAATATGGATTTACATACTAGGCCTATATAAAGTGGATCGAAAAGACAAGAAAAAATGTGTTTCGTAAAGATGTAATTATCATAATAAAATGTTTTTGAAAAAATATGCAAATGCACGAACTTATTAATCCTATCAATAAATTAGGATAATGTTACCTTACTTGTATTTCTGGGTGCAGACCAAGCAATAAAATTGTCCAGCATATGGCAGCACTCGTGGTATCGTGTCCCTGTATAGCAAAATATAAACATAATACTGTATATATTAAACAGGAAATAATGTACACTTTTTCAGGAGGAATATATTATTAAGGAACACTAGCACTGGGCTTTTGTCAAAAAATGACAAAAATATGTATTTTGTTTTTTACACAGCTACCTTATATATTTTGTTTAAGATTTTGTTCTATTTTAGTCCCTGCCCGCCATTTGTAAATGTTTGAAAACGCTACGTACAACTCTTTTAAATATACCACGCCCACAAAAAAAATTCAGTTTCTCAAAACTACGACTTTGCTCAATTAAAAGGTCCCTAGCGGCTTTCATTTTCTCCAATTTACATGAAACTTTGCAAGTTTACACAGCGTAGTCCAATAAACAAAATTGTGTATGGAATCAACTATTTATTGGAAACAAATGCACTTGTGGAATACCCTACCCAGTGACATCAGAGACTGTCGGAATTTAGTAGCGTTCAAAAGCAAGCTTACTAAGCATTTTCTTACTGCGTAGAGTAGGTTTAATTTGTACTTAATCAGTAAAAGAAATGCTTCTCTCTTTTTAACTTTTACAATAAACTGTCTAGCTTTTATTAATCAGTTAATCTTTTAGTTCTTTGATTTTTATTGTATCTGTAAATTTAATATTAATTGTAATTATAATTGTAATTGTATTCTTAATATTGTAGTTGTAATCCCCTGGTAGAGGGGAAGAGAAGGCCTGATGCCTTATATCTACCAGGTTAAATAAATAAATAATGTTGTATAAAATTAACTTACGTACATATAAGCTAGGTTTAGTACTAACTGATATTGGTAGTAAAATATGTTGCAACATCTCAAAACATGTATTAAATTCTGTGTAATTCCAGTTGATTTTCTACAGTTTCGCCAATGAGAGAGAAAGCATAATCGTCTGCCTCCTGAATATGCGTCTCAATACGTTTGAGGAGGATCGTGAACATTGGATTCAGAGCAGGATTATTGGATTCAGAGCAGGATTTCATTTTGTTTGTGGTTCTAATTGACGACGTAACCTTTGTACAAGTTTTTCCACTGCAAATTTTGGTAACCTAAATCTCATTTTGTATTGTTTGTCATTGAGTTCAATGAACAGATTTCGTCGCTTGTGAAAAATGGAGGAACACGGAAAAATTCAATATCATCATCAGCAGATGAATTAACAGAATAATCATAAACCTGGAAATAAATTTATGAATTTGTAATTTAACTTAACCTAGAAAACTATTAAGTACCGTGTGTATATCATTTCACTACAAGGAGAAAATTCTGTCTAACAAGTACGTAAAATGGAAATAACTTCACTCACCATTAATTACAAGGAGAATCTTTACTCTTCATTTTTCGGGAAATATTTTCTGTAAATTTCTGTTAATATGTTTACATTGAGAAGATTCGTAAGTTATACTTAACTTAAAGTTAAGACGAAATAAACTGAAGTTAGTATTTACACAACCAAAAATTCGCAGTTAAGTACAACTGAAAATAAATAATTTGATGTCTTAATCCGAGGTTAATTTTTTTTATACAATTGGCCCTAAATGGTGAATTACAGTTTAATTCTAAATCACTGACACCAGTTGGATCAGGTATTGCATTGGTTGAGTGTTCGTGGTGTAGGAACATTCACCAAATGTTTGATACTTTGTAACAGTTGGAGAAGAGAGGTTAAAAATGTCATTTTCTTTGCCTTCCATTCTCGCACTCCTTCCAGTTCACTCTTCTCCATTTTGTCTGAATTTTCGGCGGTTTATTTGCACGCTTTCTTTCAAATCACGCTTTCGTTCGTTCAGCCCCTGATTTCGGCGTCTTTTCTTGAAAACGTTTTCTCAACAATGTAATCTGACTCACTAGTTTCGTCTGCATAACGCTACAACACTACATAGGAGACGCACTGCCCAACAGCAGCCCCAATACCAACACTTTATATTGAACCTTCTGTTGTCCATCCGAGTGGTTATGTCGCATCCTGGTTTCCCCATCCGTTTTCGCCTGTCCTGCTATGAAGGCTAGTGGCTGGACTGTTACGCTCTTTCCTGAAAATATTTGCTGTACGGAATTGGGAAGTCTACGTAATATTACAGTATACAATTGTTTAAAATAATTTAAATAAAAGCGCCCCTCAAAGTATGTAACTGTCACGTGATTTCACCCGTTTCAACGACCTTTCGACATAACCACTCGAAGACAGTACTTCAAATATTTTTATCTAAACAAGAATCTTTCCCACCTCGAACATGAAGGTGTCCACTTCCTCCCGTAGCTCCTCGTCCGTCAGAGAGACGCCATCATGTGAAGCCTCCAGCAGGAGGTCCAGGAACGCCTTTCTTTTCTTCTTACCTGTAACAAATGATGTTAAAGGATGCAAGGACTGAGCTCTAATCATGTGGTCAGCCTAGCGCAGGCTCACTACTTGAGATAATACAGAACAAATACGGACAAGAATTTCGTAATCATATGTTACAAAAATTTGAAGGTTTTTTGGAGGTAAAACAAATTCCGAAGAGCATATCTGTATTATGCTGCATGTTGCGAAAGGCTGGGCTACTATGTGCTACTAAAAATAATGAATAGACTGTGTTCTCATTTTAATTTCTCTATTGCTAACACTAAAATCACTTCAACCCAAAACCAGATCGTTTCTACTGTTACTACACTCTGAAGAAAATTTCCACTCGTGCATGGCCTTCAAACTGGATCTTGTACTGTATTTGGCGAATTCCAATTTCTTAGAAGAATAACTTACAGGTGTGCTCTTGTTCACTGGTAGCATTTGCGTGATAGATTCTGTACCTAGTACATTTGCATTATTTATACTCACAAGGAGAGGACACGCTCTGTATATCACCGAATTAAATGAGATTGTGTGAGATGAAAGTACAAGACACACTGTTTAAAGTCATACCTGGTATGGATGGCCAATGACCCCTCGTTTTGGAAATATTGGCTATTGTTTGTGACATACTTCCGTTAGGTGCCTAATAGGGAAGCATTAGACTATGTAACAGCGTAGCTCATATGGTTGGATGCTGAGTTGTCATCTAGGCAACCCCACTTCGAATCCTACTGCCTTCTCATTTTTTAAAACCTGATATTATTATTATTATTATTATTATTATTATTATTATTATTATTATTATTATTATTATAACCAAAAGGACAATTTGGCCCAAGAGTGGAACGTCAAGCAGATGAACTCACTTCTAAATTCGGAAATATATGTATAACACGTTCTTCATTAGGAAAGCTGGCATATCAACTCCATAAGCAATACCTGGAGAAAGTAAGAAAGACATATGTGAAAGAGTAGCCATTTCTTCTAATTCTGGACTCGTGGGAAGTGCAGGTAAATCCTTCTTTTTATGATGAAATATTTACAAATGAAGAAAATGAAGTAACGTGCAACCTTAAAGTGATTTCATCCAAATGTACTGGATTATGCCAGTCCTGTGATGCAGTGGCGGCTCGTGACGTAAAACGTGCGTGAAGCAGTTTTAGGTCGACTTCTAATTTTATAACAAAAAATCATGTATAGGCTATTTAAAATACGTGACGATGATGATGATGATGATAATAATAATGATAATAAAATCATAAATTAACGGTAATAAATACTCATACCAATTTTTGAAGACAAATTGAATCCTTCTGTTCATGGCAGCGAATTAATCAGTAACATCGTTGTGGAAAGACTGATTTTTTCGTAATTTTGTGCACAATTTGGTTCTGCATAGAAATATTTGCGATTGACAAGCGTCTTTGTTGTGACATGCAGCCACGCAAATAGTTTTTAATGCGATTCATGTAAGAAAAACTTCTTTCCGTGGACAAATTTGTTAATAAACAGCCGAAATCCCTGAAGCACGCTGATTGTGTAAACAAATATTACTCTTTATTATTTAAAATGGGCCTAATAACTAATGTAATAAGAACAGTAGAGAAAATATTACAATGCACACAGCGCGATCTTCATGCACACTCGCTGACGAAACCGCGGAAAAATTTAACTTTGTATATAGGGAACAGTGGTACCTACAACGCTAAAATCATAACCATGTTTCTTCAATTCCTCTTACATTATATTTCCACTTTTCTCGAGACTCGTGCTAGCTTCTTCAGAAAAACAGTTAAAAAAATTACAAATATATTCATTTGGTATAACTTTTCTATGGGCGAAATTAGTTTTACTCCTTTAAATTTCTATAATTTTCATTGTTAGAGTTGGCTACCCTGAATAGTCCCTTTGTCGTTGATTGGCGGAACGTTGTGAATTCGTCTCTTCTACTATTTCACGTCCGACCAAAGCCACGATACTAACTGTTGTTGCGGGGTGAGGAGTGTAGCCTTGTTGCCATGGTAACCATAGCTGAGTGAAACACTAACAGAAGGAAAATCGAGCTCACTTCACCGGCGCAGAACTTTAACGTATCGGAGTCTTGTTGCTACGTTAACCATAGCAAGCGAAATAGAAAGTCGCAAGGCAAGAAGTGGGTTCACCGGCGCTATTCTTTAGCGCAGCGCGATTTTTGAACGTACATTAAACATAAATGTCATAAAATCAGTCGCACTGTGATGTATAGTAAAAGTAAAATGAATTTTTCAATATTTTAAGGTTCTATCATGAAGTTGTGCTTCACTTGGTTCACCTGAAAAGCCGCCTCTGCTGTGATGTTTATTTTTTTAGACAGGTGAAGATTTTTATCAAATATTTGCAAAGCAGCTCTTTCCTTTTACAAACTGGACGACAAATTGCTTCAAGGGAGGATGCCCTCAAAATTCACTCCTTAATTCACTTTCAGTTGTCAGCTCCTATATTCAAAGCCATGTTGAAATATGCGTGGTATGCATCAACATTAATAAACGAACGAGAAGTGTTTGTGAATGTGAACGGTGTCTGCTTCGCAGCAGAAGTGCGGAAAAATGTGTGTGACTATGGACAACTTTCTTTCATTTGCTGTGCATGGTGCAGGAAATATGTATGTTTTTTGTGTGTTTTTATGAGCTTTATCATAACAAATCATGTACAAAATGAAGTGGAATAGAAACAGAACAGACACCAGGGCCTGTCTACGTGAGCAATATTTCCTTGTTTATCCTTTACAATACAATGTTAGTTAAGTAGTAATTTGTTTAAAATATGATGAAACGTTCAATACATTGAGAAATATGATATATGTAAATAGATTACTGTGATCACACTATTAATCATTATTAAAAGAAAAAAATATAGAACCAGTTAAGACTCGACCCAACCATATGAGCTACGCTTTTACACAGTCTCTTGCTTCCCTATTATGCACCTACGGAAGTATGTCACAAACAATAGCCAATATTTCCAAAACGAGGGGTTATTGGCCACCCATGCTAGGTATGACTTTAAACAGTACGTCTTGTACTTTCATCTCACACAATCTTATTTCATTCGGTGATATATAGAGCGTGTCCTCTCCTTGGCAGTCCTGTATTTAGGTAGGGCTACGCCAGTGAGTTCTAAAAATTTTTACGCCTCCACCAACTTACTTATGAAAATCTTAGACAATTTGCAAAAAAAAAAAAAAAAAAAAAAAAAAAAAAAGCATATAACAACAATTTAACAGATGCTCTTTCTAAAGCTGACATTCGCGAAGTAGAAAACTATTGAAAATTTATTTTCAACTCGATATTTTTATTTTCTCAAAATTTTGCCTCCCTTACTAAGTTGCCGCCCTGGGTCCGCGCCTCTTTGGCCCATGCATAAATAGGGCATGCTTATAGTATTAAGACTATTATTTACAATATTCATATATCATTGTTTTTAGTGCGACCGAGGGACGACCCGTACCGGAAGTAGGTCACTGATGCAGGTTTGTTGTTATAAGTTTGTGGTTAAAATGATATGGCTTGTCGAGGGCTGGACTCGAGACGGGTCCTTACACGTAGACATACTTTGGCTCATTGTGCGTCCTAAATTTGCGATGCCTTGGAGGCATTCGTGAATTCGACGCTGACAGATTTACCATCCTGCCTCAGCCCCTGATAGAGCTGATCCCTATTCGCAGACGAGTAGCCTGATAAATCTGAGACGCAGTGCAAAACAAATGCCAGAACATTATTTAATTTTTAAATATTACTGGTGATTTTTCACAAGAGCGATAAAATGGGAAATGACTATAAATGCCTGTGCTTTTGTATTTTCATTTCTCATTACCTGTATATCCCTATTTAATGCATTATGAAAATGCGATAAAATGCGAAATTTATAGCAAAATACTCGTACGATCTAAATGCGAAACCGATGATTTTTTTAAATTACGTTTATCTTATATAAAGTTAAAATTTATAGGCTATATAATATATACACGGTGTCCAAGGTCCTTACGCGACTTGTAATTAACACAGCGCAAGCAGGGTCTCCCAAACTTTCTAGTGTGACAGAAATTACTTTATATAGGGGTCTTCCAATAAGAGAGTCACACTTTTAAAATGAAATAAATTGTATTACGGGACTAATGATAGGAGCCCATGGGACCATATCCCGGTTCCTAGTCGACTTCTGTAAATGTTTTGGCCTGCATAAAAATATTTTAAGAGATCTAACAATTGCAGCACTCAAAGCTATTTTCAGGATCATACATATGGACCATGACTAATTCGCATCTCCATGACTTCGTTTAATATCATGTGTTTCAATATAATTCAAATTGTTATTTTTCACTCTAACAACAATGCATCACTAAGCCTCAAGGCATTTACTCTATTGTATCATGGTACTCTTTGTCGATGGCAACCTGTAGTGGTTACAGGAAGAAATTAAATAATACTTACTGGCGTTTAAGGAACCCGAAGGTTCATTGCCGCCCTCACATAAGCCCGCCATTGGTCCCTATCCTGAGCAAGATTAATCCATTCTTTACCATCATATACCACCTCCCTCAAATCCATTTTAATATTATCTTCCCATCTACGTCTCGGCCTCCCCAAAGGTCTTTTTCCCTCCGGCCTCCCAACTAACAATCTATATGCATTTCTGGATTCGCCCATACGTGCTACATGCCCTGCCCATCTCAAACGTCTGGATTTAATGTTCCTAATTATGTCAGGTGAAGAATACAATGCGTGCAGTTCTGTGTTGTGTAACTTTCTCCATTCTCCTGTAACTTCATCCCTCTTAGCCCCAAATATTTTCCTGAGAACCTTATTCTCAAACACCCTTAACCTATGTTCCTCTCTCAAAGTGAGAGTATAAGTTTCACAACCATAAAGAACAACCGGTAATATAACTGTTTTATAAATTCTAACTTTCAGATTTTTTGACAGCAGACTGGATGATAAAAGCTTCTCAACCGAATAATAACAGGCATTTCCCATATTTATTCTGTGTTTAATTTCCTCCCGAATATAATTTATATTTGTTACTGTTGCTCCAAGATATTTGAACTTATCCACCTCTTCGAAAGATAATTTCCAATTTTTATATTTCCATTTCGTGCAATATTCTCGTCACGAGACATAATCATATACTTTGTCTTTCCAGGATTTACTTCCAAACCCATCTCTTTACTTGCTTCCAGTAAAATCCCCGTGTTTTCCCTGATCGTTTGTGGATGTTCTCCTGACATATTCACGTCATCCGCATAGACAAGCAGCTGATGTAACCCATTCAATTCCAAATCCAAACCCTCTCTGTTATCCTGGACTTTCCTAATGGCATACTCTAGAGCGATGTTAAAAAGTAAAGGTGATAGTGCATCTCCTTGCTTTAGCCCTCAGTGAATTGGAAACGCATCTGACAGAAACTGACCTATACGAACTCTGCTGTACGCTTCACTGAGACACATTTTAATTAATCGAACTAGTTTTTTGTGAATAACAAATGCAATAAGAATATCATATAAAACTTCTCTCTTAACCGAGTCCTACGCCTTTTTGAAATCTATGAATAACTGATGCACTGTACCCTTATACCCCCATTTTTTCTCCATTATCTGTCGAATACAAAATATCTGGTCAATAGTTGATCTATTACGCCTAAAACCACAATGATGATCCCCAATAATTTCATCTACATATAGAGTTAATCTTCTTAAAAGAATATTCGACAGAATTTTGTACGACGTCAACAAAAGTGATATTCCTCGAAAATTGCTACAGTTAGTCTTGTCCCCCTTCTTAAAGATAGGTACGATTATGGACTCCTTCCATTGTTGTGGTACAATTTCCTTTTCCCAAATAGCAAGTACAAGCTTATAAATTTCGCTAGATAATGTGCTTCCACCCTCTTGTATTAATTCTGCTGGAATTTGATCGATACCTGGAGACTTATAATTTTTCAAATTTTCTATCGCAATTTCGACTTCAGAAAGTGTGAGTTCAGGTATAAATGGCTCAGCAGTTTGTATTTCAATTTCGTCCCGAACATTTCTATTTGGCCTATGTATATTTAGTAGTTGCCAAAAATAGTTTTTCCATCTGTAATTAAATAATGACAAAAGAAATTTATTTATTTAATTACTATTATTTTGAAACACATTCAAGCTAACCCTTAAATGGGGAAAACTTCATTTCTCACACTAGTTTATTAAACCGGGTCGGACTGTAAAGAAAACAACTATCGCAATGTTCATAATTGAAGATTCCCTGTACATTATGCAATTTCACTACTAAGATTTATTTCAAATCATTCGTCCTCAAGTGAGGTTGACCACTGGGATCCGGATTTAACAAACATAAAATATAAAGGGAAATGAAACCACTCAGAAGATTTTAATTAAGGATACGCTAGTTTTAAATAAAATCTTTTATTTATAAGTATAATTTTACGGTCATCTTCTAAGATTTTATTTTATAATAATTGATAATCAATGGTGCTTAATTGTTATATTTTATTTAAATCACATAATCGCGGTGTTAAATCACATAATCTCGGCTGCCAGTTAACATCACCACTACGCGAAATGATGAAGCCTCTGAACTTCTCCCTCAAAATGTCGACTGTTTCGTAAGCTGTATGACACGTGCTGCCATCTTGCTGAAACGAGACGTTTCTGAGATTCATACCTTCCAATTGAGGCCGAAAGTAATCCTTTATCATAGTCCAGTATCTTATACACATCGTACACTTCACGTAATGCACGGAATTCTTGGCGGACGGATGACTTTTTAAAATAATAATACATTTTAACGATTTCTACGCGTTGTGGAATGATGTAACGTTCCATGATTGTTTTGTCAACAGCAATTGTAATCATGGGAAGAATATGACTGGTATATCTTCATAAACACGGAAGCAGTTATATGTTAAACGTAGGACACTCTGATTGGAAGATCCTGAATTTCATTATGGCGGACCCCGTAAAATATTTTGCATAATTTAGACTCATAAACGCATTCCACTCATTAAACATTTACATAATATAGTAAATTAAACATCCGTATTAAATTTATAACTATATTACATTTTATTTTTGAATGGACTATATTCTAAAATACATAAATATACATGAAGTTTCACATTTTTTCATGCCTTTCTTATCAAAAATGAAACTTGTCGGTTTTGCGAAGTCTGGTCCAATTACATGTATTCTAATTCTGACTTAACATTAACTTCACTTCTATATTCGTTGCTCAAGAAGACTAGAGCAGAAAATATACATTATATATACAGGTGCGTTCTGTGATTTCTTTCAATGGTGTTACTGGTTCATAAACATGATTAACAAGGTATCTCTACATAAGTATGATTTTAATTCCACACTGATCTTTTCAATAGACATAGTTTTCTTCCCATCTAAACCTAGAAGCGAATGTATAAATGCTACAAAATTCTAAATGTATATATATATATATATATATATATATATATATATATATATAAGCGCTAAATTTCTGATTTCAATTTAATAAAATTCACCATCCCTAAACTTAACTTAAAATTACCTAGTGTATCATCTTCAGATTCGGCAGAAGTCTCGGGTTTTTTCTGGCTCTTTTCATGGAGTTGCTTGCGTTCTTGAATGACCTGTACAGACCATAAATTATCACTGAATGAGATGTACACAGGCCAGACACTAAGTTAGAAAATAAATTAGCGACCTACAGTACATTTTATAACGAGGCGCCTGAAGCTATAACTGCTAGATGACAGTATTATCCAGGCACCAAGACGATGTATGTGTGTACAAGCGAAACAAAGAAGCAGCAATTACAATATGACGGCACTTCTGCACGAGTGTACGATTGTCGAGCAGCGCTCCGTTGTGTGGATTTTCTGGTGAAACAATTCTGACGGCGAAAGATATTAATAAGGAATTGCTGCTCGTGTATGATGAGCATTGCCTACCACGTCAAGCTGTCTACAGGGTGCAGAAGTTTTCTGATCCAACTATGATACATAACTGATGGAAATAAGGTTCAATTAATTCGATATGTAGATTATAGTTGATTCTTCAGTATGAAATCTGTGATTTTAAAAGTGTACACTCATTGGAATGCTTGTGCGCGTATCTATTGTGCTTATTCTTAGAATTAATATCCCTTCTGTATTCGTTTAGAGGTTATCTGGGTTAATATGAGAACAGGCAAGCTTGCAACTCTTTTCAAGTACCACATGGAAACATTTAACACTTTGGGAATAATTTAGATAAAGGCCTAGTGGCAATGCCGTACTAATGCACGTATTAAACCTCAGGCAATTTCTCTCACTGCACGAACTGTAGATAATGGGCAGAGTGCATACGGAAACACTGTATGCTTTTGGATATTCGCAGCAAACATTGAACTGTTTCAGATACGCAGTGTGTACACATATACCAGCCGTGGCGAGAATGCGACTCGCGAGACATTGTGGCTCGCAGTGAGAGTTATGCATTTCTCTTGCTTCTAACCTCCCCCAACCACCAGCCTCTCACTCACTGGAGTCAAACTCCGTTCCATTTGTATTTGTCTCTGACCTGCGAGTGGCATATGTCTCTCTCTCGAAACCATGTACCTCTACAAAAATGAAAGTTTCAAATAGGATGGGAGGACGCATTTTTTGCTGTCAATATGATGAGAATATTAAATGTATGATTTGTTCACGAGTATTACGAGGAAAACGGTTGCATAACATAAAACGGCATTATACTACATGTTACTCATAAAACATTAAAAGTTAGGTGTTAATAATAATAATAATAATAATAATAATAATAATAATAATAATAATAATAATAATAATAATAATAATAATAATAATAATATCATCATCATCATCATCATCATTATCATCTCTGTACGTCGAACCTTTTTCAGCAGATGTACGAATAATGCGGTTAGCTCTTCAATTTGAACTCACTGATTTACTATGTGATGTCAAATGAAAGATATATGTAAGGACTTGACAAATGTTGAACTTTCAAATCTTTGCCAAAAAATAAATATCCGAAGCTTTGTTCTTTCGCTTGCTCTGTTGAGCCATTTTCGCTACAACTTACGTTTGTGAAAAATTATTTTCAATAATGGAAATAGTAAAAACCAAATTTAGATCACGACTGACAGAAATACCTTCGAGATCAACTACGACTGGCAGTAAGTGACATAATTCCTGATTTTTAAACTTTGTCGCAGAGATATTCTGAAGACAGTTAATTTTAGGTTGTGATATTGTTCATTTATTGTTCATTTCTTTCTTCGTTATACGTACTAAACATTAGTTTGTAGCCTTGTACTGTATAAAATTATATTTAAGCGCTTGACGTAAGGAAAATGAAAATCCGTTAATAAGTCAGACAGTTGCTTCACTTCCCCTTCGGGTGTCCGCCTCCCTCCATATGTGCTATGCACGTTGCAGGTTACACAGTGGCTCGGCGCACAACTACATTTTCGCCACGGCTGACATATACATACCCTTTTGGTGAACTCGTGTAGAGTTCTGAGGCATTGATTGTGTCTCCTGCCAGCTGGTGAGAGATTGAATATCCAGTCCGGGTACAGCCACGGTCTGAACATGCGGTGGATCGACAATTCACTCATGCTGTACAGAGAGAAATCACATCATCAATAAATACGTAGTACAGTCAATAATATCATGGAAAACTGAAATCCAATAGATGTACTGTAGATATTGGAACTTTATATTTTTGGTGCCTGAGTCTGCACAACCGGTTACGAAAAATAGAAATGATATATTGCTACAGAACGCCTGGCGCTATAGACAATATGCAAAGCTCTTCCGTCTTGCGGAGTGATCCAGTGTTCGGTTTAACGAATGTCCGAGTCTTTATCGGGTGGACGGCTCTGGGTCATGAAAGATTAGGGTTGCCAACCCTCCCTATTTCCCGGGATCTCCCCTAATTTCTAACAGTCTCCCGGCTCCCGTATTATTATTCTCTTCGAGCATTTTTGTCCCTTATTTTTGTATAATGTAAAAATGTTATTCTAAAAATTTGATTTTGCCGTGAATAGTGATAGTTTATATGTTGTAATTTGTTGTTATAAATGCATTAAAATGTGCAGTCTTTATAGAAAGTAATGCTTTCGAGAAATAGGTTTTAGTGCTCTCCTGTATAAAATCAAACCGTGTTAATGTTATAGATTTGAAAAAAAAAAAAAACTGGCTAGTTTTGTTCTAAGAATATGAAGTAATAGTGCTCATGCAAAGAGAGTATTTCATCTCATGAACAATAATTGAACAGATGTTCGAAATATGAGCACGACACATTTAATCAAATCAGAGCTGAAAACTGCTGTAGACTTCAATTATTGCGCGAGACAAAATCTGTCTCAAAATACTCTTAATTTAAGCCTAGCTGCCGAAGTGTAGAATAAAGTTGTTTTTTAGTAACTGAACCGAATAATTTGTCAATTTTCTATGTGAAATTTTATCGATTCCTTAGTCTCCCGTATTTTCTTCAAAAAAAAGTTGGCAATCATACGAAAGACAGACGACATTGAGACATCCAGGAGTTTCAGGAATCATTGCAAGGTCGCGATTATCATCGTTCACCTTTCAATTGAAATTTCTACTATCTCCCGATTAATTAATTAATTAATTAATTCATTCATTCATTCAATCTCATCTCACCACATTCATTCAATCTCACCTCAACTCACCTCCATTCATTCATTCAATCTCACCTCAACTCACCTCATTCATTCATTCATTCATTCATTCATTCATTCATTCATTCATTCATTCATTCATTCATTCATTCATTCATTCATTCATTCATTCAATCTCATCTCATTCATTCATTCATTCATTCATTCAATCTCATCTTACCTCATTCATTCAATCTCACTTCAACTCACCTCCATTCACTCATTCATTCATTCATTCATTCAATCTCACCTCAACTCACCTCATTCATTCATTCATTCATTCATTCATTCATTCATTCATTCATTCATTCATTCATTCATTCATTCATTCAGTCTCACCTCAACTCACCTCATTAATTAATTAATTAATTAATTCATTCATTCATTGAATCTCACCTTACCTCGTTCATTCAATCTCACCTCAACTCACCTCATTCATTCATTTAATTTCACTTCAACTCACCTCATTCATTCATTCTTTCTTTCTTTCAATCTCACCTCATTCACTCATTCAATCTCACCTCACCTCATTCACTCAATCTCGCCTCAACTCACCTCATTCATTCATTCATTCATTCATTCATTCATTCATTCATTCATTCAATCTCACCTCACCTCATTCATTCAATCTCACCTCAACTCACCTCATTAATTAATTAATTAATTCATTCATTCATTCATTCAATCTCACCTCACCTCATTCATTCAATCTCATCTCAACTCACCTCATTCATTCATTCATACCTCACCTCATTAATTCAATCTCACCTCAACTCATCTCATTCATTCATTCATTCATTCATTCATTCATTCATTCATTCATTCATTCATTCATTCATTCATTCATTCAATCAATCTGACCTCACCTCACCTCATTCATTCATTCATTCATATTCATTCATTCATTCAATCTCATCTCATTCATTCAGTCTATCGCACCTCACCTCATTCATTCATTCAATTCAAAAACTGAATGGTAAAGAAGTCATAGGCGATGTAATCCATCACTTGAACCGTAACTCATTCAGTCTTCACCTCATCTGCTGCCCAAAGAATCTGGGATAATCTGGAGATTTAGTTTGGCATTTACGGGACAAGGTTTCTTGAAGAATTTGTTTCTCTTATCATAATTCCATCTTTTCTACAGCATAAACTCCGTACATCGTTCCGAAGTGTTTGTTAAAAAGTGGCCCGCGAGCTGAATACTCACTCGTACACTGCAGTCACGTAGTCCGACTCGGAGTCCTCTTGTGCATGGACGGGCGTTCCCATCGCCGTCTCTGTAACAAAAATATGTTTTCATGAGCACAAGGTATGACATGCTGCACCAATTTCACCACCAACACCGTCACGATTGTCGAATGCTGGACAAAGAGAAAGACATTTCCTAACCTCTCTCCTCTAGTTCTGTTACGAAGTATCAACAATTTGGTAAAGGTTCCTAGACCATCAACAACCAAAGAGCGCAATGTCTTGAGTCAACTGGCTAAAGATAACATGCATTGTAGTTGGCCATAAACCGATTCATTTTACATAATTTATACAGGTATTTTCTTTCTGGTGTTTGAATCTTAAAACAGTCAAAAACATAAAAACATATAGTATGTCGTTTGGTGTGTTCGTAATTCTTATCCTTTCAAAGGAAACTGCGTTTACAATTACACAAAGTAATCATCAGACACGAGATTTGTGTTCTGATTGAAAACATTTGAAGATCACACAAAATGGGTTAAATAAAGTCTTTCTGAATGCAACATTCTCTTCTCCCACTAACGAAGTCTAATTTATACTGACCGCACTTCAATTCATTATTAGCCTGTATACACACACTTAAGGTAGGCGCTCACTTACCGAACGGATTCGTTCGGCGCGTTCTGATTTTTATTCTTTGCATTATTTTAAATGGATCCTCGCTCACTTTGCTGTACCACCTCTTTCCGCATGACCAGATTCCATCCAGAATTCTGGCTAGAGAATTCTAAACGGATTTTCGGACGGTCCAAGATCGAAATAAAGAATGTCATAGCAATTATATCGATTGGAAGGCCTCCAATCACGGTAATGTTGAAGGTATAAATGAAATAGATACGCGAAGCTTATTTTATTAGTTCAACAGTATGAAAAGCTTTACAATTTAACAAATTAGAATTATAGCAATGTAATATGCAGAAAGCACATATAGGATGAGATTAGGAAAATAATGAATCAACCACGTATGTTCTTCATAGTTTACTTGTATGTATGTATGTATGTATGTATGTATGTATGTATGTATGTATGTATGTATGTATGTATGTATGTATGTATGTATGTAATGTACCATTACAATAATACAATAATTACAGCAATATGTATGCATGTATGTATGTATGTATGTATGTATGTATGTATGTATGTATGTATGTATGTATGTTATTTATTAACACTACAATTTGGTATACACCCGGTGGCAGTGGTATATATAATATACAATAATACCATTACAATAATACAATAATTACAGCAATAAAAAAATAAAATAAATATAAATTTACTTCTAACTATAAATAAATAGATGCAATAAACCTAGGACTATGAATAAAAACTATGGTATAATAACGCCTACAATAAGTAAAAGTAAACCTAACCTATTTCACCCAACTATTACCAATTTAAGTAATTACATATCACCTTAATTAATTACATATCAACTTAATTACATATCATCTTAATTAATTATATATCACCTTAATTTATTTACATATCAACTTAATTATATCATCTTAATTAATTACATATAAACTTAATTAATTACATGATACAACTTAGTTAATTACACTGCACCTACAAATTACATTGCCAGTCTAATCTTTTCAACCTTTCCTTAAATGTATTGATTTTGAGAGGACCACTCTGAAAGATTGCCGCAGGTAAGCTGTTAGCCTACAGAGATATTAATTTCATTTCCAGGTTCAGTCCAGAACACTACAATGAAATAATGCGCTTTAGTGGTAAACTGCAACACTATTTAATGAGCAATTCGGTAATGCAGACAAGTGAGCGATACTATAATAAAAATGCGAACGCACCGAACGATTTTTTTTTCCCGTAAGTGAGCACCTACCTTAAAACCTCTACCACAATAAATTTCTGATTTTTCAGTGACCCTGTAAGTTACAGAAACAAATCCGTTATTGATCAGGAAACATGGACACTCACCGCAGATGATGTCAAGGGCACACCGTGTGATGTAGGGGTACACATCGAAGCCCTGGGATCCGATTTCCTTCTTCAGCTTGTTCACTAGAATCTCGCTCTTCTCCGAGAACACCTCCACGAAGTTGTCCAGAATCTTGAAGTGGAAAGTTGGGGTGATCAACTTGCGATGAGAGTGCCACTTGGATCCTAAACAAAAAGGAAAATGGCGAATTTTCGTATGTGAACTAACGAAAGCTATTAAAATGATTATCAAAAGCCACATCTTAAGTTGTTAGACTCGTTCAGATTCCACGAACCACAAAATAATAAAATTCCAACGCATATTTGGTCCATTTATGATTCCTTTACTGCTAGGTTTATATTTAAGTATTCTAGTGACTTAACCCAGCGGTACAGACAAAATGCGCGCATTGTACCTGTTGAAGTGAGAAGACCCGTTCCCAGCCATGGCTCCAAGAATTTATACGAGGAGGCCTTGTCCAAGTGTTTAGAACTGCCGAGCACCGTCTGTAAGACAACAAGGATTATCTTGTACAGTGATTCAGTAAAATCATTAAAAAATTATGTAGGAATTGGCAAGATATTTTCAAATGGGAAACTTAGGATTTACGAAGTCAGATTAAGTTTATATTACCTTAAATGTATATCTATCGCCATCGCTTACTGTTTTCCATATTATCTACATTCATCATTTACATTATTTACGTACTTACTTAAAAATGGCATTTCTAGTATTTCATCTGTTTTGTTACTGGATACCAATTTGAGCTGTTCGATATTTTTTTGTGCTATAATGTCTCGGTATATAATATCGATTGTCACCTCGTATGTTTGTATTGCATAATTTACACATAATGTTCACGTCATTCACTTCCGCTGCAAAAATATGCGCCTGAGAACCTTTAACCTTCGGCATTATTATTCAGCAGGTACACTGTTTATGCATGCTAGAGTACTGAATGGTAAATGGACAATAAACTAGAAACCACCGTGACGCACCCTATCGGTTCCCAACACTACAAGTTTAGTGATTACTAAACGCAAGGTATATAGGCTATACTAAATGTTTGTGGCCATCATTTCGAGCACCTGTTGTGAGGTACAAAATGGTACGTTAACTCAGATTTGTAAATGATATGACAATAATTTTATTTATTTATTTTTTTTATTTTATTGGGTTATTTCACGACGCTGTATCAACATCTAGGTTATTTAGCGTCTGAATGAAATGAAGGTGATAATGCCGGTGAAATGAGTCCGGGGTCCAGCACCGAAAGTTACACAACATTTGCTCGTATTGGATTGAGGGGAAAACCCCGGAAAAAACCTCAACCAGGTAACTTGCCCCAACCGGGATTCGAACCCAGGCCACGTGGTTTCGCGGCCAGACGCGCTGACCGTTACTCCACAGGTGTGGACCAATAATTTTAAATTTTAAATAAATATAAATAATAAGTGTAAATAAATGAAAATAATAAGTGTAATATAATAGTATATGGAAAACAGTAAGCGATAGTGATATACATGTTTATGATCGTATCTCAATGTGTCTTCGTACGCCCCAAGTTCGTAACTCAAAATGTTCCGTAGAGCATCTACTATTTCCTTTTTAACTTTTCAATGCCTTTACTGAATTATTCTACACATACGAGTATAAAGAAGTGTGTAAGAGACACAAAAATGCAGAATGAAAAAAATTCTTACACTGAGAATTGCACCAAAAGTCACTAGTTCATTGGGCTTAAAGATGTAAGAAGATCCATAGAAACATCTTACCCATTTTTTTGGCTTAAAGATGTATGTAACACTATCCACAGAAACATCTTATCCATTTAGAGAGATACTTGTGACACTTCTCTTAAGTTCTCTATTAATAATTTCTATCGATTTTCAACACCTTATTAACTTCAAAAATCCTTGTCTTTCTGATTAGAGCGTTTTCTCATGAATTATTGGTAAACGTTTGTTCATATTCAAGTAACTATGAGTTAATTCACCTAAAAGTGATGCATATGAAGTATAATTTATTACTTTAATAAACATAAACGGACCTTTATTTGAAATCAAAGCAATACATGTATTAAATCTAATGATTTTCTTTATGAATTATTCTCTTATGTAGAACAGAAAAGCAGACTTTTCAAAGCAATTTTCCGGTATTACAGATGCTGAAAACCTATTACATCTCGAAATAAGATTTTTCAGCATCACAAGTATAAAGAAGGAAGTGAAAAGGGAACATTTGCCTTAACCAGAATGTTTTGATGTTAGCTAATATCCAAACCTTTTGATAGAGTTTATAAGTGTCTCTTAATGTAGAATCCATAACTTCGTATTCTAATTCATGAATACATCGCCTAATTCACGTATATTATTATTGAAACTGTTTTGTCACAATTATTAAAAACAAAGGAATTTCACTTATTAACTGCAATCACTTTCTTTACATGAATCTACAAACATTTAAAAAATAGTGTTCAGTTAATAAGCCTATTCTATTTCAATAATATCAATCACTTTCATTATGGCGTCTTGCGCATCGTCAATCATCCTGCAAACAATTATGAAAAGGTATAAAAGGCGAAGAGATAATTGAATTGACCCTCTTAACTTTACATACGCTGTCCTTCAGCCACATCCTTATTATGACTGACTTTAATAAAACAATATTTCATGTTCATATAATGGATAATCAACATTTTCTACTAATTTTTTTTATCTTCTCCCTATAAAAATACAGATTCCTTAATTTATATGGCTACCGTAGAGCGGGATCTGGCTTCCGGGCGACAGCTTGTATAAGAACGGAAGGACGACACTTCCAACATCTAAATTACCGTAAGGTATATTTCATTTTTCATTTCTGCTTCCGCCGTTGTAGGCTGTATTTTACCGGCTGATGCCTGATCTGTCGCCCGGCAGCCAGAACCCGTGCTATGGCAGCTGTATATGTTAAGGACTCAGTACATTCATTTAGACGAGATCGTTCAATCTGTTCTAATTTTCCACGACAAAGTAAATATTGTGTTTGTATTAAACAAGTATGCATGTGATGTGAACAGTACCTCCACAAATTCAGGTTTGAGCAGGTTCACTTCCGGCATGCCGCCCAACCAAGTGCGGAAAAGGGGCTGATACTTGTCGTTCTCCTCCAAGAGCTTGCGCATCAAATCTGCGCAGAAGCAAATACTGCACACAAATACATGTTTCATAGACTAACAAGAGAGGTAGAAAGCGATAAGAAAACCTGAAAGATTAAGTCGAAGGAAAAGAACGACAAGAAAGAAAAGACAGAAAATATAATTACTCTTCCAAAAGCAAATAAGTAATTAGAGTACTGTCCCAAAAGCAAATAAGTAATTACTGTTCCAAAAGCTAATAACTAATTACTGTTCCAAAAGCAAATAACTAATACTAATTACTGTTCAAAAAGCAAATAAATAACTACTGTTCCAAAAGCAAATAAATAATTACTGTTCTAAAGGAAAATATGTAATTACTGTTCCAAGAGCAAATAAGTAATTACTGTTCCACAAGAAAATAAGTACTTAAAAGCAAATAAGTAATTACTGTTCCTAAAGAAAATAAGTAATTACTATTGCAAGAGCAAATAAGTAATTACTAGACATCGGATTTTTAGGCACTAAAAATTGCAGTTTTAGGCGCCTAAAATAAGCTCAAAATTTGTAAAAT
This sequence comes from Periplaneta americana, assembly GCF_040183065.1. Lineage (NCBI taxonomy): Eukaryota > Metazoa > Arthropoda > Insecta > Blattodea > Blattidae > Periplaneta > Periplaneta americana. The sequence goes on from NC_091129.1 coordinate 96,113,502, forward strand.
TAGGCTCTATTTTAATGAAAATAGGCATTTTAGGCACATCAAGGTATCATACTTATTTCTTTCACTGAAAGTTTTAGTTATACACTAAAATGCGCACAAAAAAGTATGTTTAAACATTAAAAAAGAATACTATATTATATTTATAAACAGAGCTGCACAAATTTAATATATTGAAACTAATGAAATAATGATTATTGATATCAAGATTACTCATTTTAAGTTATTGAAATTCAGTTCCATGCTCAGACTTTATTATAATTATCTGCACAGTACACCACCACAATTTTTTCTAAATTCTCCACAGTTAACCTTTGCCTTTTGTCACTGAGAATCATTTTGAAAGCAGAAAAACTTCTTTCAACCGAAACTGATGTGAGAGGCGCAAATTTTAAATTAGGTACAATAGAAACATCAATACTTACTGGAACATTTACACTTTCCCCCGATATCATTCTTGATACTTTTTCCAACAATGAAAATCCTACATTCTTATTTAATACGTTGTCCCACTTATTTTTAACTTTTTTCCCCAGTTTCGCCCAAAGCAGAATGTATGTTCACTTGAGCTAGCTTTACTATTGCTATTTGGCTACAAAGAGATTGTTTTTCACGTTCTAATTGTTCAATGCTTGCAGGTATGGAAGAAAAGTTTGATGTTATGTAGGCAATATCGTTTTTCACTCGTGAGTTATTCAAAGAATCTTTCACTGCTTTCACACACGCTGCACTATCAGTTTCAGGTAATTTATCAATAACTGTGACCACTTCTTTAAAATACTTAGAATAATACACCACTGACTGAATCCAGGTTCCCCATCGTGTAACAACCGGCTGAGGTGGGAGTGGGATATCTGGAAAGTTCTCTCTGAATATTGAAATCCTGGATGGGGCTTTACAAAAACATTCTTTTTGTGTTAGAAATAAACGAATTGACAAGAGGAAATTCATTCCGAATTGTTTCAGAAACCCTGTGAAGGCCATGTGCTAGATAGGTTACATGCGTGAGGTTAGGATAAAATGTTTTAAGAAGTGGAGCTGCAGCAACCATGTATGAGGCAGCATCAGTACAAAACAACAGAAATTTAGAATCGTCTATATTACCTGAGTATAAAGACTGTAGGCCTTTATTTACAAAATAAGCAATGGCTTGGCTATTCACTTTCGAAAGTTCCTTAACACATACGAGGTGTGGAATCGAAGGTCCATCAGGACTAAATTTTCCTACTACCATATTTGCTATATACCTATTCATAGGATCTGAGGTTTCATCCACAGAGACCCATATGTAAGAATCACCTATATCCTCCCGAATGGAAGCTAAAGTTTTATTGTATATTCTGTCTAAGTAATTTTTTCTTAGGGTCGACTCAGATGGGATATTTTGTTTGCAGTATTTTTGTAAAAACTGTCTTAAAACCGGATTTTCAATTGCATTCCAGGGAATGTTAGCAGCAACAAACGCTCTGGTTAAATCAGCATAGAAATTGCTGCTGAGATTGGATGAAGTAGGCTGTGTTAGTAAAGTTTGTTGCAGTTGATTTTTCTGCTGAGCTTTAGCCTTATGAGCTGCTCCTTGCACATGCTGCTGTAGGTGGCACTTCTTTTCTTGCGAAATCTAAAAATGTAAAGTAAACTGAATTAAAATAAAATCCTAATTGTTGTATTGCCGTATTTCTATCACAAAGTTAGTGGGTTCGAACAATCAAAATTTTAATGACCTGCAAATACTTTAACTATCGGAATTTAAAAGGTTAAAATGTAGTGGTCTTAAAAAGAATTATACCTCAGGATAGCTCAGTCAATGTATAAATATTATAGGCCTACTCATTAAAATTAATAGAATTTATTATATTTCAACTATTGTTACATACCTGTTTGCTACAAATCTTGCAGAATATTATTTTTCCATCATAAGTGAATTCTGAATATTCTGTTAGCCATTGCCGGATCAATGTAGATTTTGCACTTATATTTTTCAGCATTATCGCGTTAAACTTCACAGGAAAACGTTCTACCGCTCAAAACTTCTCAACACAAATAAGGTAAGGGAAAGAGCAACTGTTAACGAGCATTCAAATGAACCGTTGTTATTGAGATTCAATTGGACAAAAATACAAAGTTCCACTTATTGTTTCATTTCCTGGTAGTGTTAACACTAGGAGGGCCATTCTTTTAAATATTTTGTAACGGTTTACCCTACTAATTCGCAGTTTTACGACTTTTCATAAATATTTCAAAAACACTGTTTCTCCAAAAATTGTGATTTTATGACACTCTGAAGGGCAGTACAGCTAATCGGTTTCAGACCGAAAACAGTCATTTTTATAGTATAGTATATCTCTGAATCGGTAGCAGCACATGTTGTGATTTGTTGCCTGCTTCAAAACTAAGGTTGGTTCTTTGTCGGCATTTATGCCTCCAAACATGTTAAATTCGGTGAAATCTATTGCGAGTGTCGTGAGATTCAAAACATTTTGTTTCCTTTATCAATGGTTTCATGGCCGGTGTGAAGCAAACTTTCCACTTTTTAAATGCCTTAAATTTCGCAGTCAATGCATGTATAAATTATAAAAAGTAAAAGTAAAATGCGAAACTTTACAGTGAGTTAGGCATTTTTAGGCGAATATTAACAAATTAGGCTCTAATAACCGTTTTAGGTCATTTTAGGGCACTATAAAACTCTTTGAATACCTTTCAATTTCCATGAAACACAAATATTAATAATTATTTTTACTTTTCTCCTAAAGAAACAAAATAGGCATTTGCCCTAGAATCAGATGTCTGGTAATTACTGTTCCAAAAGCAAATAAGTAATTACTTTTCCACAAGAAAATAAGTAATAACTGTTCCGGAAACAAATAAGTAATTACTGTTCCGAAAGAAACTAAATAATTACTACTTCAAAAGCAAATAAGTAATTACTGTTCCAAAAGAAAATAAGTAATTACTATTGCAAGAGCAAATAAGTAATTACTGTTCTAAAAGCAAATAAGTAATTACTTCTCCACAAGAAAATAAGTAATTACTATTCCGGAAACAAATAAGTAATTACTGTTCCAAAAGAAAATAAGTAATTACTACTTCAAAAGCAAATAAATAATTACTGTTCCAAAAGAAAATAAGTAATTACTATTGCAAGAACAAATAAGTAATTACTGTTCCAAAAGCAAATAAGTAATTACTTTTCCACAATAAAATAATTACTGTTCCGGAAACAAATAAGTAATTACTGTTCCAAAAGAAAATAAGTAATTACTACTTCAAAAGCAAATAAGTAATTACTGTTCCAAAAGAAAATAAGTAATTACTATTGCAAGAGCAAATAAGTAATTACTGTTCCAAAAGCAAATAATAAGTAATTACTGTTCCAAAAACAATCACCTCACCTCTCCGAGGAGCAAGGATGAAGGGCAACATAGTGCCCACTATTGGATAAGCAGGAGGACCTGGCAGACGATTCACAAGTCGCACAAGACGACTCCTGTAGGATCTTCGTAGGACTAGAAGCAGGGTTACCGCCGTCAGCAGTCCTAACAGCACCGACACGGTATCTGCATCCATCTTATCTATTGAATATTTCAGAAATTAACTTTACAGAACCATGGCCGTGTTTGTAATATTGTAAGACATATTATATACTGATGACACTTCAGCGAATGAAGATGTATAAAGTACACTGTCGTGGTATCTTAGTAATATTTTATCTAATAAATTGAATGTAGGCCTATGTCTCGTAGAGTGATTTTACACTTAAATTTGAAACAGTAACATCAAAATAATAATGTAACTTGTACCCCATGTGCAATTTTGAGTGGAAGCTCATTTTTATGTTCACGAAGTCATAGGTTTGTTTGCCAAGCCTAATCAAAGACAGACGATTTTACTGATTTTACTGATTTACTGGTTCTTTCGAATGTCTGAGCTTCGCACTCAGGATTTCAATTTTTTAAATTATGTCCTTTTTTTAAACTTATATTACATTTATGTTATTTTAATGTACCGAAGTACATATGATATTTCCATGCAGATATTCTGCGTCATCACACGATGAAAGAGTAATGGAACGGAGAAAAATTCTCTCCGGCGCCGGGATTTGAACCCGGGTTTTCAGCTCTACGTGCTGAAGCTTTATCCACTAAGCCACACCGGATACCCACCCCGGCGTCGGACAGAATCGTCTCAGATTAAGTTCAAACTCTTGGGTCCCCTCTAATGGCCGCCCTCTGCACTACGTCATATATGTCTATGAACGTAGGACCAAAGTCCACACATGTGCTGAGGTGCACTCGTTATGAGTGACTAGTTGACCGAGATCCGACGGAATAAGCGCCGTCTTAAATCACGAAGTGATTTACGCATTTCATATATATTATTTTAATGTACCGAAGTACATATGATATTTCCATGCAGATATTCTGCGTCATCATACGATGAAAGAGTAATGGAACGGAGAAAAATTCTCTCCGGCGCCAGGATTTGAACCCGGGTCTTCAGCTCTACGTGCTGATGCTTTATCCATTAAGCCACACCGGATATCCACCCCGGCGTCGGACAGAATCGATTCAGATTAAGTTCCAACTCTTGGGTTCCCTCTAATGGCCGCCCTCTGCACTGCGTCACAGATGTCTATGAACGTAGGACCAAAGTCCACACATGTGCTGAGGTGCACTCGTTATGAGTGACTAGTTAGTTGGCCGGGATCCGACGGAATAAGCGCAGTCTTAAATCACGAATCTGAGACGATTCTGTCCGACGCCGGGGTGGGTATCCGGTGTGGCTTAGTGGATAAAGCATCAGGACGTAGAGCTGAAAATCTGGGTTCAAATCCCGGCGCCGGAGAGAATTGTTCTCCGTTCCATTACTCTTTCATCGTATGATGACGCAGAATATCTGCATGTAAATATCATATGTACTTCGGTACATTAAAATAATATATATGAAATGCGTAAATCACTTCGTGATTTAAGACGGCGCTTATTCCGTCGGATCCCTGCCAACTAGTCACTCATTACGAGTGCACCTCAGCACATGTGTGGACTTCGGTCCTACGTTCATAGACATCTATGACGTAGTGCAGAGGGCGGCCATTAGAGGGAACCCAAGAGTTTGAACTTAATCTGAGACGATTCTGTCCGACGCCGGGGTGGGTATCCGGTGTGGCTTAGTGGATAAAGCATCAGCACGTAGAGCTGAAAACCCGGGTTCAAATCCCGGCGCCGGAGAGAATTTTTCTCCGTTCCATTACTCTTTCATTATATTACAGTGTCAATTGAACAAGAAAATGTTGAATTTGTCGTTAATAGTTCAGAGAAGATTTCGTCGAGGAAGTTGCAGGAATTTTGGCCAATTGCCCTGAAATTCATCACGCATTGATTAACATTATAACAATACTGCTCTCCAACTAAACTTCCTTTAAGTATGTGAGTTTAAAGAATACATTTTTAATGCTCTGTTTAACATTCATTTGGCATTAATAAATACTTAAAAAAAATTAACTTTGGTTGTAATAATAACATAGATTATATTGCTTGTGTTTAATAGATGGCGCATTCATTTGTTGACAAAGCTAAAGAGCAATATGCTTACCCAATGTCAACAACAGACATGACCAATATCATTTATCTATGTTATTATATATCATTAAGATTAAACTCGCTCTGTGGTCATGACCTCATGGATATATATACAAACGAGAGCCGGAGCTCCCATTTCAAATTGAACACGAGGTATAAGGTGGGGTATTTTCAGAGAAATATTTTTACAATGTGTTAAACTTAACTTAGTAAATCGTTCAGAGTGATTCACTTGTCTCTTATTATTAAGTTTAATTAAACCCTGAATTTTAGAGCATAGCTATGAATTTGCGATACCTGGTTCTAGGAGATTTTAACGCAAGGTTAGATGCGAAATTTCTATGCTTCCAGGGTGAGTAATTCCTCAATTGAAAATAGACAACCCTGCACTTTATTTAGTTGTTAGCATTTCTTATCTCAGAAGCCAGAAGGAAGTAAGTCCAAAATCTCCATTTTGAGATAGGTAAGATTAATGTTTCACTTTGTATACAGCTTTATGACTTACTTCCTTTGAATATCCATCCTGTAATTCGGGAGCACCAACAACCGAACAAAATTAAAATCCTATGTATGACTAAACCACAACATAAAAATCCATGTTTTGGCGCTTACTTCCTTTTACTTTCTGAAGCAAGACATGTGAAAGATTAGGTTATATTTCCATTGCCATAATTGTAATAAAATATAAAAAAGGTAAAAGGTAAAGGTATCCCCGTAACATGACCTCGGCACTAGAATGAGGTGGTATTCTGAAAGTTTGGCAACGAGAAAAAAATCCTGTCACCACCTGGGATCGAACCCCGGACCTTCCAGTCCGTAGCCAGCTGCTCTATGTAATAACATATAGTGTATGTTTATTTATTTATCTATCTATCCACTTTGATTATGTAATGTGAACTTTACATCACTAATAAAATTATTGTAAACACATTCATTACGCAACTAGTTAGGTAATGATACTTCTGTTATACATCTAATTAGCTAATGAAACTGATATTACCTAACTGGTTGTCTAATGTGAACCACACATTAAATTAAATAAAATGGAATTGATTTTATTTATTATAAACATTAGCAACAATATGGTACTAAATATTTAATTGCATAATTTGCAGCATTTTCAATATCTGAATCATCGTTTGAACTCATTTTAACTTTACTGTTCTCTGTTATAAACAAAAACTTATCGTGTTCAAAACTAACAGACTATATGAGTATATTTGATATATTTGAAGATGTGATTTGTTTTTAGTATGAACACAGCGTATTTATTTGTGGTACTATTGTGATTATAGGTATTTTCCTAATGCGCCTGCATCGCTACGATCTTAGTGAACCAAACGAGGTGGGCTCTTTCTATGAAGGATTTTATACAGAATTGGTGTTGTACACTGTACACCCGTATCAAGGACGGGGCTGTGTTGTGTATTACAAAAGAATAAATATGGCCTTTGCTGTAAACTTTTAACTTAAAATGTTACTGTTTCACAGGCAGCACTCTTAATGAAATGTTTACATCTATATTACAACAATCTTTGATGTAAATTTTAACTGAAAATGTTATTGTTTCATAGGTACAACTCTTAATGCAATGTTTAAGTCTATATTACGATAATTCATGTCCATGGATCATTCTGTACTATATATTACAAATCTAGACTTCCCTGATGAACTGAGAGAAATAAATTGTTAATGAAGTATTAAATCTGTTCAACAGAAATAGAGAAAATCTATACTCACAAACAGATGACATTTCGAAAGCTACGTCATCGGTTATTAGGAATGAAAAGTCTTCCTATTTTTCGTAAATATCTCCAAATAAATTATTTTGTCTGCAACAGTACTACACACTTCATATAATAGGAAAGAAAATGTTAATTGTGAATATAAGTCTCTAAACTATCGTATATCACGATAATTACGTAACACTTCCGCTTGACTCATTAGAATCCCTTTCAGGAAACCGATATCTTGCCGCTGTCAACTTCAAATCCTGTGTTGAGCGATAGGGAAAACGATACGACGACGTTCCGCTGTTGCCATGCAACGTACACTGCTCCATATTACTGAGGCATGCCGAACATAGTTTATAGAAGTCTAAAATAATGAAATCGGACTTATATGTTCCAACCTGTATATCACAGTGTCCTATTCAGAATGAAATAGCATTACGTCAAAAATACATTCTTCCTCTACACTCTACAGAACAAGAACGTTTCACGTTAAAAAATACTGATCATTCCCCTTTGTTTCCATGTTGATTCTTAATTAGGCCTATTTGTCTCTGATTCGTTTTACAATATTAATATTTCGAAATAACATATGCAAATATTATGTAATTTTGTTTTATAATCTCAGCCCCATTTATGAGGACGGCACGTTTGCGAAAGGTCAACTAATTCTTTTGACTAAGATTACGTTTGCGGAAAAAAGAGCAGAATCCGCTTGCAAAACGGCGAAAATTACCTTTAGAGTCTAAAAACCTTCAAAGGTGTCCGTAGAATTACAGTGTATTTGCTGTAAGACCATTCTAAGGTTGCTGATTGTATGCGTCTTCATTTATAAATACTGGCTAATATTTACGTATATATCGATGAATGAATTTCAATTGTTTCTACGTAAGGCGTATTTTCGCGAGTACGGACGGACTGAACCGATGCTCAGTCGTTACTGTACATTTAATCAGACATCATAAACTTAAAACAGAGAAATTGAAATAAACTAAAATAATGATTTTATAATTCCTTTGAGAAGGTGGAGAAATTCAAATATCTTAGACCAACAGTAACAAAAATAGAAATGTCACTTTAGAGAAAATTAAACGCAGAATAAATATGGAAAATGCTGTTATTATTCGGTTGAGAAGCTTTTGTCATCTGATCTGCTATCATAAAAACTGAACGTTAGAATTTATAAAACAGTTATATAACCGGTTGTTCTCTGTCGTTGTGAAACTTGAACTCTCACTTTGAAAGAGGAACAGGGTGTTCGAGAATAAAGTTCTCAGGAAAATATTTGAGGTTAAGAGGGATGAAGTTAGAGCAAAATGGAGAAAATTACACAACGCAGAACTGCACGCATTGTATTCTTCATCTGACATAATTAGGAACATTAAATCCAGACGTTTGAGATGGGCAGGGCATGTAGCATGTATAAGTAAATTCAGAAATGCGTATAGAGTGTTAGGTGGGAGACCTGAGGGGGAAAAAGACCTTGGGGAGGTCGAGACGTAGATGGGAAGATAATATCGTCGCCTGAATGCAAGAACTAGGTAAGTTGATTTTTCATATTTTGTGACATTGCATATTTACTTATTTATTGCACTAAGGAAAATGTATCGTTTTCTTGTACCTATTTCTTATATTGGAAAATAGATGTCGCTGGTATCGTTCGATCAGTTGCCTAGTTCTTGCATTACATTTTGTGCGATTTTTGCTACGCTATAAAAGAGGTAACTAAAAAACGCAAATTTCGAGTTACCTAGTTCTTGCATTCACGTGACTATATTAAAATGGATTTGAGGGAGGTGGGATATGATGATAGGGACTGAATTGATTTTGCTCAGGATAGGGAACGATGGCGGGCTTATGTGAGGGCGACAATGAACCTCCGGGTTCTCTAAAAGCCATTTTTAAGTTACGTTAAGGTAATGTTTATATACAGTATATAGAATGAATTTCAATTGTTTCTATGTAAGGCGTATTTTCGCCGAGTACGGACTGAACCGATGCTCAGTCGTTACTGTACCTGTAGCCAGTTAATATGTACTTAAAAATAGAGAAATTAAAATTAACCAAAATCATGATTCCATAATTATTGAAAACTACAAATTTAGAAAAATAGATCGTTAAGAGAATGGTAATGTATAGTACGTTTTTAATGCATAACTTAAGTTTTGCCAAGCTTTTGAAATTGTGAATCAATTCGTGAGTGAAGTAAAAGAAGTTAAGAATTTCCCACATAACCATCTTCCTCCGAGTGACGCCAAACGTGTTTTAGGAGCTCTTTTTGTTAGAGGTGCAGTAAAGCGGATAATAGACGGCGATCTACTACACGTTAGTTCTAATGAAGTTTATACGGTAGACGCGTAGATCTGCCTGCTGTTCCAGAACTGCGCTTGGGCACGGATTTTATTCCCTTTCAGGCTGATTTTGTCTTGGCTTTTCTAGAGCCGGAACCGGGACGGATCCTTGCACTTGGGATAGCTTTGGCTCAACGTGCTCTCTATGCAAGTGACTGTCAATTTTCCAAGTTCGAACAGATGTCTGGGTGGCATTTGTGAATCCGTATAGTACAAAGAATAAATATCGTGTCACCAAACCCTCTAACCTTATAGAAATTAAAGCTAAGTAAAAAAAACAACTAATCTCTTGTACAAGGAACTGCTGCTTTGTGAAACTGCAGAGCAGTGCGTGCAATAAAGGCTCAAGTCACACGGATTCTAGACTTCAGCCCTGTTGGGGATATAAAACACTTAATGGACAGAAAGAGGTCGTACTGTCAGAGAAATAAAATACTCAACCTAGAAAGGTCTCATTCTTAGGATAATAGAAACACACGACCGTTTTTTTTTCGTATCTCGTTGACGTCATATGACATTTCTCCCACTGCCGATTAATAAATATTGAAAGTCACTTTTCCTGGAAGAGTTTAAGATACTGAGAGAAAATAATTTACTATCAACTTGTTGTGTATTAACGTTATGAGATATGCTAATATGGGATTAATCGCTGTCAACTAAATGTCCTTCAACGTCTTGCGAAAAAATCTAATATTATAGCAATAAGCCTACTACTAATAAGCCTACTAAGACGATACTTGAATATCTTTATCGCGAAGATAACACACATAGCATCATAAGTTTCCAGAGTTTCGCAACGACTCAAGTTCTTTATCATAATACTGCTAATTACATTTCCATTTATCTTGTTTTTTTCTTGTACAATTAATCATTCAAATATATACTAGTTGTTTTAACTAAAAAGTGACTACTTAATCAGCTTTGAACGGAACACTGTTGTTTGAGGGAACGCGAAATATGTTGTAAACATTTTGAAGGATATGCGGAAGAGAAACAATGAACAGACAACTATAGTTCCGTCGCTCTTATTTCCGGCAGCCAAGTGACAAAGGATTCGGGTACATTTAAACGTGTGCGTCTTGTGATTCGCTGATGATGACGTTATGCATTTCCTAAGACTCGATAAATGCTTAATATAATCGTCCGCCATTTTGGCTCTTTCGTTGGCGTTCGCAGGAAGCACACGAGGACGTTATTTGCAGCTCAATTATTTGCTGAATTACAGTGCGTTTGATTTATTATCATAGGAGCTACGATATGATAATGTTTAACGGTGTGGCAAATAGATTCCTCGTCTGGTAGCTCGGCAACGAAAGAACAAAAATGGCGAACGATACTACCTACGTAGACTTTATATAACCTTCACTTCCTAAGACGTAAGCAAAGAGGAGGAGTCACGCCGGGAATAACAGCGTCGCGACTATAACTCCATTGAACGTTTAAAACAGTTTTGTTCAAAGCATCTTTTCTGAAGAGCTGGAATCGCACGCTGGCGTAGCAGTTCGCGGTAACTTTCGCCTGTCACTGTTACAAGTTCTTAAAGAAATGCGAGCCAATGATTGAACTACTGGTGAAGACCACTTAAAAGTGACAAAGGATTCGATAAAAATCTCTATGATTGCATGTAACGCCTATATAGGAGTTAGGGCAATGGAATTAAGATAAATAAATCAATTTGCTGTAAGGTTTAAGGGGATATTTATAACTTTCGTTAGTATAAATTTAGTAAAATTCAAAATTTAATTTCTACATACCTTGAAATGATTTTGTGCTGGAATTTAGTATAGTGATTAGACAATACTTCTAGTTTAATAAACAATTTTTAGAACAAAAGATATTGTTACTTATTTACTTATGGCTTTCAAGGAACCCGGAGGTTCATTGCCGCCCTCACATAAGCCCGCCACTGGTCCCTATCCTGAGCAAGATTAATCCAGTCTCTATCATCATATCCCACTTCCCTCAAATCCATTTTAATATTATCCTCCCATTTACGTCTCGGCCTCCCTAAAGGCCTTATTCCCTCCGGCCTCCCAACTAACACTCTATATGCATTTTTGAATTCGCCCATAAGTGCTACATGTCCTGCCCATCTCAAACGTCTGGATTTAATGTTCCTAATTATGTCAGGTGAAGAATACAATGTGTGCAGTTCTGCGTTGTGTAACTTTCTCCATTCTCCTGTAACTTCATCTCTTTTAGCCCCAAATATTTTCCTAAGAACCTTATTCTCAAACACCCTTAATCTCTGTTCCTCTCTGAAAGTGAGAGTCCAAGTTTCACAACCATACAGAACAACCGGTAGTATAATTGTTTTATAAATTCTAACTTTCAGATTTTTTGACAGCAGACTAGATGACAAAAGCTTCTCAACCGAATAATAGCAGGACAAAAGAAATTATTGTTAAGGGTAATTATATTTTTAATTTGAAGGTGTTATTTTGATATCCCTGATGTCTTTTGCAATGGTAAATATTTTTTTAACGTTTTCTTGTCTTTTTTTTCATAATGAATGTGCTAACAAATCCTGTCCTTATCAGGTGTATATATATATTTTTAATGATTTTTGTCATGAATTGTAAAATTTATTTATTTTTAATTAAGGTTTACTAATGAAAAACTTGAAATGATAAAACAATGCTAAAGACAGTGTTTGTTAATACGCTCATCTACAGTATATTAATAATAAAACTGTAGCCGAAATTTTCCTGGTAATTTTAGCTTTAAAAAAATGGTGTTAACATGCATATGAACTATTCTGAGATCGAAAATCGCATTTTTGAAATTTTTGTTTGTATGTCTGTCTATAGGCCTACATGTATGTTTGCTACCTTTTCACTCGATAATGGCTGAACCTTTTTCTATGAAAATTGGTATGTATAATAAGTTAGTTACCACTTAAAATCCAAATAGTTACTTTGAAAGGTGGAGTTATAAGGGAGCCTGAAGTAAATAAATCGAAATATCTCGGTAGTTATTGATTTTTTATATAGTTTTAAGCACAATTTTAAAAATAATTCAGGAACAGAGGCTTACAACTTAGCTATAATAAGCTAATTCTTCACCAAGTAATAAGAAGATCGTTTGAAAATATAATAGATTTAAGTTAATGATTCTATGTATATTTAATAAGTGCAGTGAAGTGCACGGGATTGCTAGTTATAAATAAAATATAGAAGAAAGCATTGAAATTAAATTGTACAAAATATTTTAGAGAAGAGAATTTCCTTGCACAAATTGCACCCCCAAAATTGAAAATATAATTACCATTAACAACAAAGTTTTTTGGATTCTGAAAATTTGTTATTATTCTAGACGTATTCTCTGATCATTTTACCAATTTCCAGCAAAAATGTAATTCAGAGTATGTAGAAATTAAATGTTGAATTTTATTTCATTTATACTAGCGAAAGGCGTACATACTCCCTTATGTTTACACTAGGACAATAAGTGGTAGAGTACACTAGTCTACCTTTTCCTCAGAGTGCTCTACTCTACCATTTAAGGCTGGTTCACAATAAACCGGAAACGAGAATCGGAACGAAAACGAAAACGGTAAAATTGTTAAAATGAATACATTTAAATGTGAGCATTCACAATTAAGGAAAAGCTTGCCGGAGCCCGAGATCGGGAACGGAGAGTTGGCCAAGTTTCAACTTTGGCGTTCACGTTTCCGATCACAGCCCACTAGATTCAGTCTATTGCCATCTAAAAGCTATTTTGTCGTCGTATATTTTGTAGCAAGAAGACCGTGACATAACCTATGCATTATTTTGTTCTGTGCTCTGCATCATGGAGCAAGTTTTATTTGATGAGATTCTAGTATTGAGTGTTGAGGAAAATCCTCACGTTTACGATAAGCGGCATGCCTCGTATAAAGATGAGAAAATGAAGAAGAATACGTGGTTTTCAATAGCTGCATCTTTGAACACCGATCGAAAGCGAATCATATTTTATTACTGTATTGGTTGTATTACACACTACATATTCACGCTTCAATTCAATAACTACTGTTGTGTTCATTTTTTGTTCTATTACAAATGTTTCTTCTCTAATTATTTTACGTTATGGTAGACTTAAAATAGGTTGTGATAATAAAGATGCATGGGCATATTTATAGTACCGTACCTAATGAAATGTTTTACTTGAAATTTCGAAGTTGGTTAACCTGTGTTTATGTTGGCTGCCTTGTACTCATGAGAGAACGCCATTGGTCAATTATACACAAATAGCATCAGAATGCGTAATATCGACTTTACATATCGTTATTGACATACATATCGATATGCATAGTCGCCTACGTTCTCGGTTTATTGTGAATAAAAAATTTTCATATTCACGTCCTCTGCTTCTCGTTTTCATTCTGGTTCTCGTTCCCGGTTTATTGTGAACCAGCCTTTATAGAGTAACCGTTCACACAAAGGTAGTAGTTTGTGGAGGAGAGTTTGATAACGAACGCTGCACGCTGTATTGTCATGTGTGTTACTCGGAGATCACACTTTTTTCATAAAACGAGTCCTTCGGCGCAAAACACTTTATGCTGGGAAGTACACACCAGCCGAACCACTCCCAGACTTACTGAATATTTTTTATTGTTAAAACCTCTTGTCTAAGTGCACCTCAACTTCTTTTATTTATATTTCAGTTCAGCAACACCAAAGCCTTCTTTTGTCATCTTTTAACGTGAAATGTTCACGTGCTTGTCATTCGAAAAATCTGGTTACTTTTACTATTGATACCATGACGTCATGTGAGCAGTATTATTTGACACAAATGGGAATGATTAATAAATGCGGGGGATATAAAGACAGCAGTGGTTTAATATAGTCCCATTCTAAAATGCTTACCTGTAGAATTAATTCTGAAATGAATCCAATTCTCTGTAATATTATTAGTTTCAATTTCAAAGAACTCACTAACATATTGATGTGTGAATCGTTACAACTATCAATAATTGCATTGTTGTCTCAAGATTAGGCACTCATGTAATAAGGAAGCGAGTTGGAAGTAGTTAGCAAGAAGTCTCCTCCTTGTTAAATTGAAATGCGGGGAGTATGAAGACAGAAATGAAAAGAAATATCAAAATATAATTTGAAATACCAAACACCCTTACAATCCTAACCATACTCACTATAACAATCACGAACAGCATAAAAGTTTCGCGCAATTATATGTATTTGATGAATACTGTGATACTTTTTCATCTTGTCTTCATGTGTGCTGCTACTCTCACTTTTTTGTTTCTACACTCTCATTTGTTTGTTTCTATAGTTCACGCTCATGTCTCATATGCATTCGTATTTTTATGTAACTTCACTAATTCCGTATTTTCAGTCCACTACATTTTTTTGTAATATTTAGAATAATATTAAAAATAAGTCCGAAAGAATGACAATTTAACAACTACAACAATCTCCGTGTAGAAACAAAATTTATTGATACACGTTTCACGCCAGACTAGGTACTCTATTCTACTGCAATTAAAAGTGTACATCGCTAGGAGTGTCTGTATAGTACACTGCTCCGCCGATTTAGTAGAATGGGTTGGAGTCTAAAGAAAGCAGCAAAACAGTACAACGTGGTCTGTTATTGTGACGAGAATCCAAGCCCCCGAATATAAACACGTTCATGTCAGAGTATTCCTGACACAGTAAATATTATTCAACGCCTTGAAAACGTCGCGAATATTAAGTAGGCTATATTGTTGGAGAGAGTAAGATAACATTTCTTTCTTTTTTTAATCCCTTCATTATTTATTTTAATCCCTTCTTGGTTTGTTTGTTTGTTTGTTTGTTTGTTTGTTTATTGGTTTATTGGGGTGGTTGATTGGTTTGCTGGTTAGTTGGTTTGTTTCTTTGTCTGTTTGTTGGTTCACTTTTTATGATGTCTTAACAACTCTTGAATACTCATTCACGTATGATCGATTTTTTACAGATCATAATATTCCTTGACTTTCATGCTCTACCTAAACATGATGCTTGTCTAGTGCAGAGGACTTCCTCTTCGTTTAATATCTAATAGGTAAACATTGGTTTTCTACTATATCGACGGAGCGGTGTACCGATAGAGTAGAGTGAGCACTGTAGTAAGGGAAGAGGTATGTAGACTTCTACTATAGGCTGTCACACGTGCTATCCATTCTGTTCTACCGGCTAACCGGCTATTATCTTTAGTGCTAGACATTTGCTAATCTATAGTATTGTTCTATTACGATCTTAAATCTTACATCGCGTTTGCCATAGAAAACTATTTATTTTTATTTCAAGGTGTATTTTTGTCATTTTCTTGCATATTTTCTTCAAACCGGACGTTAATTAGCCGAAAAACTCAAATTTATATGCGAAGCCGTTGATATAAGATTCAATGCTATCAACTTCTATTTTACTGTGTTTTTTCTGTTGCAATTTCGCAACAATTTTTTAATCACACAACAAATCCAAACGTAGGTATATGCGTAACCGTACGCGTCAGAAAAATTAACCATGTAGCAAAATCACATTCATTAGCCTATTATAATTGGTCAAAGACTCTTATACCAGTTTCTTATAACTATACCTGAAATTGAGATTAATTTTTTCTAGATAAACTTCCTCCCACTCTTTGCAAGACCATGAATCCGTTTAATGTTCTAATAAGACTGGCATCATTTGTCATTTGAAGTAGGCCTACAATTTCTATTGCTTAAAGGGGACGCGAAACGATCATAAATTGTAATTATATACACTACGACCGAATCATTTGACCCTGATTCACATTTCAACTTACAATTAATAAGCTCAGCTGCTAGACAGGTCTGCAACAGCTCTCCCTCAGTTTGTCCTGTCGCCGGGCAACAACAGATTACGTGCGGTATCTACGCTGCACAGAACTGCTCTCCGACCTTCACGGGACCAATTAGGCTAAATCACTCGAGACACCGCAACTCTTCTTGTGCACAGTAATTTAATGAATATTTTTTTTTTTCACTGTATTTCTTACCAGTCAGCAGTGGTGCCATCTATGAACAAGTAGCAAAGATTTAGGATTTAGTGAACGAGACCGGCAGTGGAACGAAAGCGCTGTGTACTCGCATGGTAGGTGGCACTAGAAAGCAAAAATATATGAAGAAATTGTATTTTCTTCTTTCTACTCGATTTTTTTCCAGACCTGTTGAGTATTTTTAGCCACTTATTTCTTGTTTTTGGTAGTTTTCGTATTACTCGTATTACTCGTATGCTAGTGTCATTTTTGTGTAATTTCGCTGAATTGTAGCGATCAAGAATTCAACTATTTGTTGCTAGAAGAAAAGAAAAAAATTGAAATTGTGCTCTTATTTAAATCGGTCGTTATAGAAAGAAGTGTTTCAATTTATATTTTACATCTACCTCTTAATAAATCCAAACTACTACTACTACTACTACTACTACTACTACTACTACTACTACTACTACTACTACTACTACAATATTATATTTACTGGCTTTTAATGAACCCGGAGGTTCATTGCCGCCCTCACATAAGCCCGCCATTAGTCCCTATCCTGAGCAAGATTAATCCAATCTCTACCATCATATCCCACCTCCCTCAAATCCATTTTAATATTATCTTCCCATCTACGTCTCGGCCTCCCCAAAGGTCTTTTTCTCTCCGGCGTCCCAACTAACACTCTATATGCACTTCTGGATTCGCCCATACGTGCTACATGCCTTGCCCATCGCAAATGTCTGGATTTAATGTTCCTAATTAAGTCAGGTGAAGAATGCAATGCGTGCAGTTCTGTGTTGTGTAATTTTCTCCATTCTCCTGTAACTTCATCCGTCTTAGCCCCAAATATTTTCCTAAGCACCTTATTCTCAAACACCCTTAATCTCTGTTCCTCTCTCGAAGTGAGAGTCCAAGTTTCACAACCATAAAGAACAACCGGTAATATAACTGTTTTATAAATTCTAACTTTCAGTTTTTTTGACAGCAGACTGGATGATAAAAGCTTCTCAACCGAATATTAACAGGTATTTCCCATATTTATTCTGTGTTTAATTTTAATATTCAAACAATACTATTAATAAAGTAACAAACCCTAATAGATTATAAATTGCAGTAAGCATAGCCGCGCCATTTATTTAATTTTGGCCTTCTCTGCCGCATCACCACAAAAACAAATCCTAAAAGAAAAAATGCAGAAGGAAGAAATAAATAAGGAAAGGAAACAAAAACAAATAAAAATAAAAATAGAGAAAATAAAAATATATGTACACAGATAAAATCACAATTGATTCAAATGAAAAATGTACTAGTATATAAGCATTGTAACGACCCTATGGTGACTGAGCGGAGAACAAATGGAAGCTGCGAACAAGGGAAAGACAAGGAGAACAGGAGGAATACGAAGGCAATACAAGGAAGGCGAAAGAAATTCAAGAAGGAGAAAGGGAATACGAAAAAGGACAAAGAGAACACAAGGAAAACAAGAGGAATAAAAGGACAAGAATTTGAAGACGAAGAGAACAAGAAGATAAAAGAGGAAAGATAGGAAAACGAGTAAAACAAAATGAATAAAAGGATAAGGGGAGTAATGTTAATGCAAGGAGAACAAGAGGTAGGCTATACAAGGACAATAATGATAATGCAAGGAGAACAAGGGGAATACAAGGAGAAAGATGGGAAGACGAGGAAAACAAATGAAATAAAAGGGTAACAAAGGGAATACCAGGAGAATAATGGTAATGTAAGGAGATCTAGGGGAATATAAGATAACGAGGAGAATACAAGGATAACAAGAGGAATACAAGGATAACAAGGGGAATAGGGGTAATACATGGATAACAAGGAGAATAAAAATAATCATTGTAATGCAAGGAGAACAAGGGGAATACAAGGCAACTAATAATAATACAAGGAGAACAAGGAAAATGCAAGAAGAATAATGATGATGCAAGGTGAACAAGGGGAATACGAAGATAATAAGAGGGAACAAGAAGAACAAGGGGAATACAACGAGAACGAGAGAAATAGAGTAGGAAATAATAGGAATACTAGGAAAAAGGGGAATACAACGAGAACAGGGAAATACAAGTAGAAACGGGGAATACAACGACAAAATTCCTCGTACGTAGTGAGTGCTCGCCTATTAGACTATTGTGGAATGACTTAAAGATCGGATACTAACCAGGCACGAAATATTATCTATATCTTAAGTCTCCTGTTTTTAATATGGAGAAGTAAAGACTTCTGTAACTTAGTAATGCGCAAACATTTTCCCTGTTCACAGCTCAAATTAAGCAACCGGTAGTAAACGACGGAGCACAATGATTGCTATACCGGCCGCCATGTTTAGTCTCAATGCATACAAGACGGCTATTCCCAGCAGCCCCAACATAGCGCAGACAGCTATACCGGGTTTTCAAGGTATCCTGGAAAGAAGAGAAGTTGATTATCGCTGCTAACGTTACCTTAACAGCAATATTCCATCAGCGACGTATTCACGTATAAAACCTGGGGGTCCACACCTGTGGAGTAACGGTCAGCGCGTCTGGCTGCGAAACCAGGTGGCCTGGGTTCGAATCCCGGTCGGGGCAAGTTACCTGGTTGAGGTTTTTTCCGGGGTTTTCCCTCAACCCAATACGAGCAAATGCTGGGTAACTTTCGGTGCTGGACCCCGGACTCATTTCACCGGCATTATCACCTTCATCTCATTCAGACGCTAAATAACTTAGATGTTCATAAAGCGTCGTAAAATAACCGAATAAAATAAAATAAAAAAACCTGGGGTTGTCTCTCCGATACAGTCTACTACGATTTATGGGTCTCATTTAGATCTGTTTTTATGGATTAGAGTTAAAAGTAGTAAATATTTATTTGAAAGTTTGTGGTGGGGGAATAAAAAATGCAGGATTGTGTGTGTCGATTTCCGGTCGACTTTCGTACTTAAATATTACTTCTGTGCACTTAAAACTTCTGCTATTAAAGTACTGAGCTTTTATTTTGTATGAAATAACTCTAGGCCTATATGTTTATGAAAAAATGGTGCATGTCAGATTTATTAATGTCTAACATTAACTCGATTTTACACAGTTATGTTGGACAGACATATGCATTTACTTATCGTCGAATTTAACATATGACTTAATATTGTATATTTCTAGGATTATTAACGGGAGAGGATGATATTTTTTGGTGAAAAATAGGTAATTTTTTTTTCTTTAAAGTACCCTGTGATATGTGTGGAATGCATAGCATAACATTTTGTGGGTATTTGTGCCCTTATCGATGTTGAGTCGCCATTTTTAAACTTCCTGCGTTATGGATTTTTAAATCACTCGCCCACTTTTATTGCTGTTTCAGGTAAATTAAATTTTCAAAAAAAAAAAAAAAAAAATTCTTTAAAATACTCTTTGTTATGTGTGGAATGCATTGCATAACATTTTGTGGGTATTTGTGCCTTTATCGATGTTGAGTCGCCAATTTTAAACTTCCTGCGTTATGGATTTTTAAATCACTCGCCCACTTTTATTGTTGTTTCCGGTAAATTAAATTTTCAAAAAAAAAAAAAAAAAAAAAAATTTTCTTTCAAATACTCTTTGCTATGTGTGGAATGCATTGCATAACATTTTATGGTTATTTGTACCCTCATCGGATGTTGAAACGTCATTTTTAAACTTCCTGCGCTATGGATATTTAAATCACACGCCCACATTTATCTGTTTCCAGTAACTTCAATTTTTTTGCTACATTGCCAGACAAAAAAGGATATAATTTCTGAACTATTAAAGATACACGCATGAAATTTAGAACACACATTCTTTAGACTATTAGGAAACGTTTCTCTTTAACAGAATTTTGTTAATTGATTTCATTTTAAAAATACGTCCGTTTGTTTGCAAGAAAGGAAATCAGGAAAACTGTTATTAAATTTTAATTGTTTATTTTACAAACGTAGGGACTAATATCAAAATCCTGTTACAGACAGTTTGTAGAACATGCTTTTGCAAATACATTGCAAAAAAAGTTTGAATCTATCTTTAAAAATGGTTTAGATATATCGGTTTTAGTACAATCCTGCATTGGGTATATTTTTTTCAAATTTGGGCCACCAAATAATTTTTTTCAAAATATTTATATTTGGTTGAGTCCCTACAGCTATGAGCTCTGTACATACAAAAAAATATATTTTACATCAAATAGGAAAAAAGTTTTAAAAAATACCATCCTCTCCCCTTAAGAGCGCAGAAAAATGTCACGTAACTTATTTCGTCATCTGGCGTGGAGTGATGGTAAGTATGACTCCATTTTCCGGCCTCAACACCAGTTCAACTATAGGTTTGATTTCCTCCCTCGTTTCCAGGGATTGAATGTTATAGTTCCGCAGTATATAGGACAACACCGTCTTTTCTTCCAGCAGGGCGAACTTCTGTCCTATGCAGTTCCTGGGCCCTGCACTGAAGGGGATGTAGGCATAAGGGTGTCTCTTCGCTATCCTCTCTGGGAGGAAGTTGTCGGGATCGAACTTTTCGGGGTTGGGGAAGTGTGCAGGATCCAAATGAACGTTGAATATGTTCAGCACCAAGTGCGAGCCAGCAGGAACTATGTAGTCATCTGTAATAGAAGCAATTGTATTGTATTGTGTTGTATTTATTAACATTACATTGTATTCATACATTGCTTACAGCTAGAATATGGAACAAGTCAAAAAACTTAATACTATTATAAAATATTAATTTATAGTCACAGTCTAGTTGAAATATATATTATACAGACGAGATTTACAATCTAGTTTACTAGTACAACACGAAGTTTTAGTATCACTTTCATGAAGTGTTATTGAATGTCATGAATTCACCTAAAGAATAGAAGCCGGGAGAAATTAGGTACTTCTTTAATTTGGGCCTAAAGAATTTTATGTTTTGAGTTTCATTTTTTATATCGATAGGGAGGCTATTAAAAATTTTTACTGCCATATAACGCACTCCTTTTTGATAGCATGATAGACTTGCCGATGGAGTATGAAAGTCATTTTTTGACGTGTATTTATGCTATGAACTGTTGAATTAGTTACAAAGTTTTCACGATTACATACGAGGAAGATTATTAATGAAAAGATATACTGACAAGCCATGGGTATTATTTGAAGTTTTTTGAAACTAGTCCTACACGATTCCCTAGATTTGGCACCTACTATTATCCTAATTACTCTTTTTTGTAATAGAAATATATTGTTACTATCTGTGGAATTTCCCCAGAATATTATTCCAAAACTCATTACCGAGTGGAAGTATGCAAAGTATATTGTTTTTAAAGTATTGATATTTACTATATTTTGCATAGATCTAATAGCAAAACAAGCTGAATTTAGTTTGGGGGTAATTTCTTTAATATGATTTTTACAATTTAACACATTATCGATTTTTAAGCCAAGAAATTTGGTTGTTGTTTCTAATAGGGATCTATTATTAATTATTGCTCTAGAAATTTGCGACGTTGAATTTGGAGAGGATTTAAATTGAATTATGTTAGTTTTGTTACAATTTAATACCAATCGGACATGAGAACAATCCTCTACAATCTTGATTTTATAATTAATCCAAACTGTACGTTAATATCTGAATTCTACCCCATGTTCAATTTTGGATCGGTGTTTCATGCACTTATTTTTACGGTCATGACGTCATAGGTTTGTTTGGCGAACCTACTGATTTAGTAATTTGTGGTACTTTCGAATGTCTGAGTTCTGCAGTTAATATTTTAATTTTTTTAATTACGTCAGTTTTTTTAATATATACCGATATTACAGTATTTTGCCACGTCAACAAGAAAAAATTGACTTTACGTGTTAAAATTCTAAGCAGGTTTAATTGAAGAAGTTGTTGAAAATATGGCCAATTGGCTAAAAATTCTTTCACGCAACGATCAACATCGTAACAATATTGCTCTCCAACTAAAACTCTTGTGCGGAATAAATTTGTAGTGCTCTACTAACATTTATTTCGTCATTAATTTTTATTTTAGTTGGTTATTTAACGACGCTGTATCAACTACTAGGTTATTTAGCGTCGATGAGATTGGTGATAGCGAGATGCTATTTGGCGACATGAGGCCGAGGATTCGCCATAGATTACCTTGCATTCACATTACGGTTAGGGAAAGCCTCGGAAAAACGCAACCAGGTAATCAGCCCAAGCGGGGATCGAACCCTCGCCCGGACGCAACTTCAGACCGGCAGGCAAGCGCCTTAACCGACTGAGCCACGCCGGTGGCTTTTCGTCATTAAGAAATTAATATACCGTATATATCTCTTTCAACCCCACCTGTGGAGTAACGGTTAGGGCGTCTGACCGCGAAACCAGGTGGCCCGGGTTCGATCCCCGGTCGGGGCAGGTTACCTAGTTGAGGTTTTTTCCGGGGTTTTCCCTCAACTCAATATGAATAAATGCTGTGTAATTTTCGGTGCTGGATCCCGGACTCATTTCACCAATATTATCACTTTCATCTCATTCAGACACTAAATAACTTAAGCTGTTGATAAAGCGTCGTAAAATAACCTACTAAAATAAATAAATAAACGGATATATATATATATTTTTTTTAAACAAGTGTTCCTATTACAGCCACGAGTATCAATAATAATCACTGTTCTTTTAACTGTGTGTGGCCTTGGCAGACACTAATAATTTCTTCGTGGTGTATTTTAACGTGTTTATGAATTTGACATTCAAGAAATATTGTCACACATTCTGCTAATACGGTGACGTCACTGATTACAGTAAGCCTTCAATGGCTAAAATTATTATGTGTTCTAAACAGTGTACTTCCGAATCGAGTCAGCCGTGAATACATATTATTATTATTATTATTATTATTATTATTATTATTATTATTATTATTATCTGCAACATAATTATAAACAGTCGCCCTGGTTGGCAAGTTGGTATAGCGCTGGCCTTCTATGCCCAAGATTGCGGGTTCGATCCCGGACCAGGTCGATGGTATTTAAGTGTGCTTAAATGCGACAGGCTCATGTCAGTAGATTTACTGGCATGTAAAAGAACTCCTGCGGGACAAAATTCCGGCACATCCGGCGACGCTGATATAACCTCTGCAGTTGCGAGCGTCGTTAAATAAAACATAATAATATTTAATTATAAACATATGCAATAGCCTCCATCTAATGTAAGATGAACATCTTTACTACAAGAAATTTTGCCCAGGATATATCTGATTGTTTACATCATCCTTCCTATGGACAGTCAAACCTCATGTTAAAAATTGAAGTAAAATCTTTACGCGACCATGAATATGATGTCGGGGAACAATTCCACAAAAGAGATAAGGCGTTACACTATTTTCTGAATAGTCAAAATCTACCTGAGTGGACGAATGCGATAAAAATGAAATGCAACATAGCTGATGTATGAAATATTCCTGGTAGAAGCCAAGTAACCCATTGCAGAGTATGCAATGAGACAAAAACCCTCCCACATGTACTTGGTTTTTTTTTCCGTAGAGGAGAACTTCAACGAAATAACAGTCGCCACAGAATGAGGAGTTACTGTACGTTGGTAATTGCTTCATATAAACTAAAAACTAAGAAGTCTATGAAGAGGTAGCCTGCACTTCTACCACTGGATCATCTAAAAACGCAGACATTGTGGTCATCGAAAGAGGAAAAAGTAAGGGTTACATTTTAGATCCCACAATACTTACAGTACTTACGGCTTTTAAGGAACCCGGAAGGACATTGCCGCCCTCACATAAGCCCACCGTCAGTCCTATCCTGAGCAAGACTAATTCAGTCTCTACCATCATATTCCACCTCCCTCAAATCCATTTTAATACTGTCATCCCATCTAAGTCTCGGCCTTCCAAAGGTCTTTTCCCCTCCGCCCTCCCAACTAACAGTCTATATGCATTTCTTGATTCGCCCATACGTGCTACATGCCCTCCCCATCTCAAACGTCTGGATTTAATGTTCCTAATTATGTCAGGCGAAGAATACAATCGTGCGTCAGATCCATAATACGTTTTGAAAATTCTCTAGATCAAATTCTACAAGTTGATAAAGAAAAGGAGCAACACTATGAACCATGTTATGATTACTGTATATTAAGAAAAAATATAGTATTGGCACAATCTAGTATATACAGTCAAGAAGCTCAATACGTAGTAATTATGCATCCGTAGATAGTTGCTCATCATTAGGATCGCCACTATCGCCCCATTACTGACAATGCAAAATAATACCGGCACAGTCTATTGTTCCTAGCATCCTCAAAACTCAAGCTTCGTGATTGTATATACTAGACTGTGGTGTTGGTAACTGGGAAGACTTGGATCTCTTTTTGGTGCTCGATGAACAATCGCAAAATTTACAGTGAATGTGTTTAAACGATTTGGACGCAAACTTAGTGTGCTGCAAGACATTGGTCGTCAAATTATGTGTAAATCGTTGCTTATTCTGCTTAATCATTTGTTTAACCCGATTAAAAAAATATATATTTATATGAGTATATGTGCCATATTCATATACGGGTACATGTTAAAATTAGTTACTGGTATTACTTATTTAATCTTTTATTTATAAATGTTAGTTATTATTAGCGTATTTTTATTATTATCTTTCATAATTGACTAAATAGCAGGCTGTATCATTTTGGTAATCCTTTAAGAGCGGCTATCCTCATATTGGATTTCCTCTCTCTTATTATTATCACCTACTAAATTCCTATCTGTTGCCGCATTTCATCTCTCGTAGGTTGACACGTCTGATGTTGCATGCGCTCTGCGATTACGTATGGCTATGACACTTACCTATTTTGCAATCTGCGTTTAGCTTCCTCCCTATAAGCGGCACGCTGGGGTACAACCTCATAGTCTCCTTGACTACTTGTTCCAGATACTTCATATCGTTCAGGTCCTTCATACTTGGAGACCGCGAAGAACCCTGAAAGATCTGGTCCAACTCCTTGTGTACCTTTTCCTGCAATGATATAATAAATTGTAAACAAGAGCGAGGAATATTCTGGTTGTTTACTGGTTTCCAATTACCTCTAGAATAGCAATAATGACCATTTCTATTTCAATTTTCGTGGTAATGTTGACGTTTATATTCAAGTCAACTGCCATTATACAAGGAGCGCACTCAGGCGAGTGACTAATGGCCGGAGCGAATTTTTCTCCTCAAATATTAATTGTTACCATAACAGATATTAATTATTCTGTGGGACCAAAAATAATAAAATCTTTAGTAAATTCAGAATATTAGCCAATTAAACAAATGATACTTCTGAATAGTTCATTCTTTATCTGTAATATTCTTTTACCCTTAAAAACTAAAGAATAATGGTATTTTACAAACAACTTCAAATTAGTGTAACTCTGAAAATATTGAGATTAGAACAAATGTTTATATGACATTTTTTGCTCAGAATGTCTTCGGAAATAAGCTCCGTAAAGGACGGTTAATCCTTGTGAATCCCACTGTATAACTGTATTCCTCAATTACAAACAACAAAGCTGGAGCAAGCACATTACACCCTCTGAAACGATGCCATTTTTCTAAAAAAAGTTTTGTTTTTTATAGTTTCTGTTCCAAAGAGTCATATCTTTAATCATCTAGCACTTCACAAAACAACTTTTGAATCACTCTATGTACTCAAAGAAACAGCTTCATAACCTTGCTAAACAAATTAATAACGAGTCTTTGTTATACAATTCAAAATATTTTAAGAGAATATGTCTAACATTACCTGAACATCTGGATACAATCCCAGGAGAAACAAAGTCCAACACATCCCTGCACTAGTAGTATCATGGCCCTGAAAAAGAAACAACGTGATGCAAATTGTGTACAAATTTATTCGACAAACAAATACAATTCAATTCTGTTCAGCTTGGACAAGGACTAATTAGGCCTACTATGTCACTATTTGCTATATTTATTTGACGGCTATGGACACACAATTTTTAAGAAGTCGCGTACATCTCTGTACTATTCTCCAGAGCAAGCAGGGTGTTCATATTAAATTGCAACGCGTATTCAATGCTTTCACTCGTTTGCATTATTCTCAAGATTGCCTGACTACAGGGTGTTCTTAACTTTGTCTCAAAGTCATTCGCATTGAATCATGATAATTCATAAAGGTTTCGTGAGCAGTTGAGTTGTGAGTGTTGTGCTAGTTTACACGTTTATTGATCTGTGCGTAATTCATTGTGTGGGAGATTGACAATTCGATGCAAGAGAGAAGAATAATATTCATTTACGACAAAGAAAAAAAGAAACAAGAGGAAATTTCATCGTAATTATCGCAGAATACTTGTTCAATAAAAAAAAAACAACAGCAAAATTTTAAGTTTGTGAATAAAGTGGGAACACATGATATTCTTACAAAATAAATAGAAGGCATAAGCCCAATCTCTGGAGTCTGATTAATGTAATATGTAATTATTCAACGATGTATGCAATGGAGGGGGGAAGGAACTGGCCACCCTACCAAATTATCTCCGGGATTAGTTGCCTCATGAGTGATGCCTTACTGGTGTGACTTGTAAGGATCAAATCTGTCTTCGGACAGTTGACTAAACGACAAACAAGCCCAATCCTTTTTAAAACACATTGATTGACACACACATCATGTTCTGTAATTACCAAACGAAACATTTCCAGATACGGGTTAATATATTAGAGTTGTCCATACCGATATCACCTATTATCCCTAAAAGTTTGCAAAAAAAGTCACAAAATCATTATGAATTTCCATTTAAAGTAGAATGTTCTCATTACAGAATGGCGTATCCGTAAAGATTGAAGTTATATCCTAAGAATTTAATATGTTCCTTTTCACGGTATTGCATTATTGAAATATTGTCTTCTAGTGTCTGCATGCTGTAAATTCATATTAACTAGCTATGTATCACTCTGGCTCACTTCGAACATAAAAGTGTCCACTTCTTCCCTGAGTTCTTCGTCACTGAGTTTGACACCCTCGATAGAAGACTCCAGCAGAAGGTCTAAGAAGGCCTTCCTTCTCTTCTTCCCTGAAAAGGAGATACGTTAACATGAACTAATTTTCTCAAACAAGTTTAAAAGAATTCCATAATGACAAACTTCCAAATTAAAACTGTCGTCGAAAAAGTAGAGGGCATTTGAGAGAATTAAAATAGAAATTTTGTGAAATAAATGGTTTATTTTATTTTTTTGTTTCATTTACAAATACGATTATTCATTTCTCTGTGAAATCGCCATGAGAATTAAGACACTTATCATAGAATAGTTACCAAGCATGGCGTCCTCGTCAGCTGACGTCGAAGGTGTTGTATTACCCGCACCTTGTAGTTGAGCTTTGCGCTCTCTGATGACCTGCAAGAACCGGATATTTACAATTAAGCGGAAGCGAATCAATTTGCAAAAGAAACAGCCTAAAATCCATTATGATTAAACTGTGTATTAATTTGCCCACATAGATATCAGCACATTGTTCCAAATAATTAACCTATATAATTAAATTCATTTTACGCATTAAAATGGTTGCTTCAAAGGTTTTTTTTTTATTTCAAGCATAAACTTACTGACGTAAGGAAGAAACATTGCTCCGAACTGAACTTACAATTACGTACAATGTAGTTTGTCTCACTTTATTAACCAAACTTCAAGAACACGCGTAAAAATGACTGCTTGTATTCATCATCATGCAATCAGTTACTAGGCCTTAGAGCCTCACATGAGATGAATTAATTCTATGCTTTCATTTGTCTTTGACAATAGTCCCCCTGTTTGATATGGACTTATTGTATACTTTAATAAGTGTATCGTAAGAAGTAGTTTTCTCTACGGTCCATGATCACTGCATGACATCACTGCTTCCTGATCCATGATGCACATAAAATATGACATTTTGACATGAATGCGTATATAAGTTCGGTCCAGTACTAAGTTGCCATCTCAGAAAGTCCACCGATACATTTTGAGGCCAGTTTTGTCGCGCTGATAATTTCTAAACTGCACGACATATTCCAATGATGTAAACGGCGATCGACAAGCGAAGGATAAATATCCAACGAGACCTTGAGTTGGAGCGGGTGACGTTGTCTAACGACACGTAGGAGGGGAAAGTTAAGGCACGAATTGGCAGGTCGCGCGGCAGCTGCGTCAGTGTAACTCGAGCATACGAAGCAATAGAACGTTCGCAGTGGTGTCAGATGATTCGTAAGAAACCAACCTACAATTTTAATTGAGCAACAATCAGCAATCGACAAGTTAAAAAGGAAAAATTCGCAAACGAATCTGAGAGAAAATTCACAATGTTGAGGCTTATGCAGCGCAAATGGGAACGCGTATAAGCAATGGATAGCAAAGGATAGAGTACGATGGTTACTATAACAACCGACATGTTTACTCTCAATGTACATAAGATGGCTACTCCCAGGAGCCCTAGCACAGCGAAGATATATCGGGTTGAAAGAAGACTTGTTGATTGTAACTGCTGACGTTTACCTTAACAGCAGTTCTATCAGCAACGTTTTCACGCATAAAGCTTGTGGCTGTGTCCGATACAGCTACCCCGATTTTTCCCCAACCTCAAATGAAGACAATCATTAGATTTATTTTAACTTAACTCAAGTGTTTAAGACCACTCATTTTTTTTAAGTTGGCGCCACTGGTAATTAGTCATGCCATAAAAATATGAAAATGAAACTATAGAAATGAATTAAGGAACTCAAGAAAAGTAGTGAGAAAGGAAAGATCCAGAATAGAAATGAGAAAAGGCACATGAGTTACGCAACTACACAACTATAGTTAAATAAATCCAGAGTTTGTGAGGGCTGTGCAAACAACACTTTATTATTGGTTTCACGTCTCACGCAGGATTATGTAATGCTAATGGCTACTTATACATGTCCCAGAAGCCTTCACTTACTGCGAAACCTTGGACCATGGCCCCCTACTACAGTACTGTTATTGGATGTGTTAAGATTAGATATTATATTGCAACACTCGTCTGAGATGGGCAGGGCATGTTAAGAGAATGGATGAATGTGAAATACCTAGGAAGGTGATGGAATATGGGATTGCTGGAAGAAGAAGAGTTGGAAGGCCAGAGCTACGACGGATGGACTGTGTTATGGACGACATTAAGAGGCTTGGAGTGAAGAACTGGTGGACGGTGGCTAAAGATCGAGACCGATGGAGAAGAATTCTTAAGGAAGCCGAGGCCCGATCCGGGCTGTAGCGCTATGGATGATGGATGATTGCAACGCAGTGACGTTTCATTTTAATACTGTACATATTATTGTCAGGGCTGACATGAGGTATAGAAAAGGAAGGAAATATGTTGCTCGGTATAATATAGTTAAACTAATGAATGCACTTATGTTTATCTAGTACTTTGTCCTTGAAAAAGTTCAATGACAAAATTCAGTGCATTGGAATAAAAATGTACAAAGTGTAAGCAATGTTTATCTAGTACTTTGTCCTTGAAAAAGTTCAATGACAAAATTCAGTGCATTGGAATAAAAATGTACAAAGTGTAAGCAATGTTTATCTAGTACTTTGCCCTTGAAAAAGTTCAATGACAAAATTCAGTGCATTGGAATAAAAATGTACAAAGTGTAAGCAATGTTTATCTAGTACTTTGTCCTTGAAAAATTTCAATGACAAAATTCAGTGCTTTGGAATAAAAATGTACAAAGTGTAAGCAATGTTTATCTAGTACTTTGCCCTTGAAAAAGTTCAATGACAAAATTCAGTGCATTGGAATAAAAATATACAAAGTGTAAGCAATGTTCATCTAGTACTTTGTCCTTGAAAAAGTTCAATGACAAAATTCAGTGCATTGGAATAAAAATGTACAAAGTGTAAGCAATGTTTATCTAGTACTTTGTCCTTGAAAAAGTTCAATGACAAAATTCAGTGCATTGGAATAAAAATGTACAAAGTGTAAGCAATGTTTATCTAGTACTTTGTCCTTGAAAAAGTTCAATGACAAAATTCAGTGGTGCATTGGAATAAAAATATACAAAGTGTAAGCAATGTTTATCTAGTACTTTGTCCTTGAAAAAGTTCAATGACAAAATTCAGTGGTGCATTGGAATAAAAATGTACAAAGTGTAAGCAATGTTTATCTAGTACTTTGCCCTTGAAAAAGTTCAATGACAAAATTCAGTGCATTGGAATAAAAATGTACAAAGTGTAAGCAATGTTTATCTAGTACTTTGTCCTTGAAAAAGTTCAATGACAAAATTCAGTGCATTGGAATAAAAATGTACAAAGTGTAAGCAATGTTTATCTAGTACTTTGTCCTTGAAAAAGTTCAATGACAAAATTCAGTGGTGCATTGGAATAAAAATATACAAAGTGTAAGCAATGTTTATCTAGTACTTTGTCCTTGAAAAAGTTCAATGACAAAATTCAGTGCATTGGAATAAAAATGTACAAAGTGTAAGCAATGTTTATCTAGTACTTTGTCCTTGAAAAAGTTCAATGACAAATTCAGTGCATTGGAATAAAAATATACAAAGTGTAAGCAATTTTATGTCAAATAATTGGGGACGTATACTTAACAATAAAATGTTTAAAAACTTTCAAATTCAGAGAGAACTGTAAGTAATGTCATTGATTTCAATGAGTTATTCTTTTAAATATTTCAAACAAAAAAGTTTCATACCATTTTGTTCATCTTTGCCTCCTTTTCGAGATAACAATTTATTGTTTTATATTAAATATTTCTTAGCGTGTTTTGGGGAAGGTATTGATTTAATTCCCAATATATGCTCAGCCAGTGCATGAGAGCAGTGTATTGTGATAATACATATTTGAAAGAATTTTAGTTTTGTCCTTTAAACGTGACAAAAAATTTAATCCGAACAAATGTAACTTTTCGTTCTGAAAAGGAATTTTACAATGTTACATTTGTTCGGATCAAATATTTGCGCATTTAAAGGACGAAACTAAAATTCTTTCATAATTTATTACCACAATACACTGCTCTCTTAAAATGACTGAGTATATTACGAATTAAATCAATATCTTTCCTAAAACACGTTACAAGATGTTTCATTTGAAAGAATTTTTATCTCGAAAAAGAAGCAAAAATGGGCAAAATTATTTAGCGACACTATCGAATGATACTAATTAAATGTCGTTGCCGAAAAAGAATGCATCACGAAGATAGCACATACATTCTAAATAAACGTTTTACACTTTTCATGTCATTCAATTTGTTTGTTATAATGCGAATGAAGTTACCGTTTACAAACAAAAATTTCTTTTATATGTTTTGCACATATGCATTTTTCACACTTTTTGCTCTTTTCTGAGATGCCGAAAAAAAATCTACACGTTCCATGTTAATTTATTTCGGATATTCGTTTTTCGTTTATTCTTCTTTTACACTTATACGAACGTATTTTACACTCTAATGAAATAAAACTTAATTTAAACGTTATAATTTATAAATCTATTTTGCTCCAAATTAGATTTTCTGTGAAAATGTAAAAACGCGAAAATACAGAACGTGTTCATTGTTAAAAGCGACCCACTTTGAAATTCGTGGAAATTCGAAGCTGTGCATCCTTGCCTCCAACAATCTTGTGTCCTTTAATGACGCTGTTAGTGCTTTAGAAACAGTGAATCGTTTCGTAACACATTATTATGTAACTGAATAATTTATTATTTGTAATAGCTGCTTATTTACAATCTGTTTTTTTAAGAACATTCAGTGAATGTTATGAAATATAAGTAACATGAAACTAAGAGCTAAATTATATCCTTTCTACTACTGGATGCGAAATATTAAGTCTAAGATTGATAGCGAGGAAGTCGATGTGTTGAGTTCCTGTTATCCAATAAATTGATGGCTAAAACATTTTGATGGTTGCTGAGTCGCTGTTGATAACGTTTACTGTAACAGGAGATTTCTTCTTTGATGTTGGGAATTTGTAACTCTCGATGTGATATGAATTTAGATATAAACCATGATGCGTTGGCTATACTGCGAATGGATTTATATAAAAGGTACAACACTTGTATACTTTACAAAGAGAGTTCGTTACCTTGTTAGTGAAGCCGTGTAGAACGCGCAAACATTCGTCATGCCTCCTGCCGACTTTGGAAAACTTAAACAAGAAGGAAGGATGCAGCCACGGGTGGATCATGCGTTGAATGGTGATTTCAGACATGCTGCAATTCAAACACGATCCCTCTATTATGGGATAAAAATGTTTAATACTAAATCAATGCACCTAGTTATTGAAAGTCATATGTTTGTTCTGTCATTCCTAACAACAAGAATTATTATGCGATTTAAGCTAATTCCTTGAATTCGCGAATAATTAAAGTAATGAAATACAATATGTACTTTCTTTCACAGGGACACAAGGGGAATACATGGAAAAAAGGGACGACGAAGAGAACAAGAGAAAAACAAAGGGAGTCAGTGGAAAACAAGGAGAAAAAGGGGAAGACAAGGAGAATGAGGGAAGGATAAGATGAAGAGGAGAACAAAGGGAATGCAAGGAGAAAAACAGAAACACAAGAATAGCAAGGAGAATAGAAAGAGATAAAGAGGAATACAAGAAAACTGAAAGACAATGAGAACAAAGGAACGACAAGGAGAACAAGGGGAAGAAAAGGAGAACAAGGGGAAAACAAGGAGAACAAGGGGAAGAAAAGGAGAACCTTACATATTCTAACGCACAACTAATGATTAATTAGTTGTGTGTTAGCATATGTAAGGTAAGAGACTGGTTTACACTTCTTTGGAATTCAAAGAGTCTTTGCTCAACACATGACATTTTAAATGAAAAGAATTGTTTCTTGTGCAAACCGCGCCACAGATTTTGTTACCTGTGAGGAGGGTACTGTAATCTTCCTTTTGTTTACTTTTATTGTCGAAAAATTGTGAATAGATTTCGGAGTTAATGTTCATCAGGCATAACAAAGAGCGTATTCCGATTCTCACTGGTGAGCAATCCTATGGCATCACGGTGTTCCGAATTCCACCGATGACGTCATTGATGCTCCACCGGTGTCACACCGTTGCCATCAGCTTGCAGAGGTGGTGGCAATCTCCATCAGCCGCCATCAGTGAATCTGATCGGTTCTTTAGGGCGGGAATTAGCAGACGAATGACATCGTGCACTGTTGTGTCATGACGGTGTGTTCTGCTTTAGTTCTGCTGTATTGTTTGTAATGAGCACAACGTAAAACAATATATTAATGGCTTATGAGCGAACATGTCAACGGACCAGTTACTACTACCGGTTAAAGAAATAAGTTGTTTATGATCTCTTTTCTTTGAACGAGATGGCAGTACGGAAATTTCGCAAAATTTTGCTAGTGTAGCACAGACAACAACTTATATAGTCGCCATGACAGCCATCGATCCTTCCACCAGTTTTGTTCCTTATTTCGCTGCAACGTGACGTCATTGATGCTCCACCGGTGTCACACCGTTGCCATCAGCTTGCAGAGGTGGTGGCAATCTCCATCAGCCGCCATCAGTGAATCTGATTGGTTCTTCAGGGCGGGAATTAGCAGACGAATGACATCGTGCACTGTTGTGTCATGGCGGTGTGTTCTGCTTTAGTTCTGCTGTATTGTTTGTAATGAGCACAACGTAAAACAATATATTAATGGCTTATGAGCGAACATGTCAACGGACCAGTTACTACTACCGGTTAAAGAAATAAGTTGTTTATAATCTCTTTTCTTTGAACGAGATGGCAGTACGGAAATTTCGCAAAATTTTGCTAGCGTAGCACAGACAACAACTTATACAGTCGCCATGACAGCCATCGATCCTTCCACCAGTTTTGTTCCTTATTTCGCTGCAACGTGACGTCATTGATGCCACCGGACCGGTGAGATTCGGAATACGCTGAAAGTACTTAGTGATAACGAGGATTCTAACTGAGATAGAGGGAATGTTTGCCTAGCTTGAACTATACTACGTTGAAATACTAACTTTTAGGTCTTCAACTTCGAATTCTATTTATGAGGCAAATAAGCAAGGCGGTAATGTGGTAAGGTGACTAGTTCCTTTTCCCTCTCGTACATCGCTGACTAGTAACATAGTTCACTAATCAGAAGATAGGAGGACATAATAAGGTGTGTAAATTCTATAACTGGTACACTTATAACAGAATACTCACTCGTAGACAGCTTTGACATAATCAGAGTCGACATCGTCCTGCGCGAATATTGGTGTGCCCATGGCGGTTTCTGCAAGAAAATATAAAGGCTTAGCGGCAAAAATAAGATGCATCATAACATGGTGTAGACTTACCATTGTTACTCGTACATTTTCACCGTTACCGTATTTAAAAAACGTATGTCTTTAAAAGGAAGAGTGTGAAGAATTGTAATTATAATAAATAGTCGCGTCGCTGTTATTTCCGGCGTGACTCCTCCTCTTTGCTTGCGCCTTAGGAAGTGAAGGCTCTGTAAAGTCTATGTAGGTATTATCGTTCGCCAGTTTTGTTCTATCGTTGCCGAACTACGAGACGAGGAATCTGTTTTCCGCACCGTTAAACATTATCATGTCGTAGCTCCTTGATAGTACATCAAACGCAATGTAATTTTTAGGATACATAGATAAATGTCTAACGAAAGCACAGTATAAAATTCTAAATCAAAATCTTCTTTCGAAAGTATGAAAAAATTATTGACTTCGAAGTGAGCCGTCCAAAATAGGCATTGACATGATAAGCGACAAACTAATTTATTTTTCACGTTAGATAGGAGGTCAAATCGAGAGAAATGTTTAGAAGAATGGATATTACTTTTAAAAGTGGATGCTACTCCAAATCTTTACTGGTATGCGAGTTAGGCGAGTTAAAGAAATGCGTTTTTTTTTTTCATGGCGAACTTTCTATGTAGAGTGAAGTGACAACTTGGTCTGTTAGAACTGCGAATTCTCATAGAATTCATCGGTCTGATTTCAAATTTGTTTTCAAAATATTTTAATTGCTTAAGGTTTTCGAGTTAATCATGAGTCCTGAAATGTATTTAAAATATTTCTAGTACATGAATAACATCTACCCTGATTAAACACTAGCATGACATAATTTGAAATAGAGAAAAATGAAAAGAATATCACAGTAGGTAGTCTTTAAATTTATTATGGCTATTACTGTCACTATTATTATTATTATTATTATTATTATTATTATTATTATCATCATCATCATCATCATCATCATCATCTACATGATTTTATCATAAAATGAAGCTCTCGTTTCATATTTCTGCCCTGGCAGAAGAACTAATCCACTCCAAACCGATCAAGATCTAACATTGCTATCTCCGACTTTCTTTTTTAACTTTTTCGGATACAATTAACACTTTACTTGGGTTCCTGAGTCTTGAGTTCAGAAGAAAGGTAAAAATACTGTACATTTATTAATATGGTGATTTATATGAAATAAAAATATGGAAATATGAATACATTTTATTCGGCGGCGTTAAGTGCTTGTGGACTTCTTTTTCACTCAACCAGGTCTACAATAAATACAAATACAAAAGTACAATAAATACAGATACAAAAGTAGTAGTAGTAGTAGTAGTAGTAGTAGTAGTAATAATAATAATAATAATAATAACAATAATAATAATAATAATAATAATAATAATAATAATAATAATAATAATAATAATGATGCCAGATAAATCAAATAAATTAAGTGCTTGTTGCCTTCTCTTCCACCGAAACTATTACGTTATTATTATTATTACTATTGGCATGTAAAGAAATATATACAATTTCGTAGCTTTTATAAGGGCATTTTCGGAAGTCATGTCCGGAACGCACGTTTCATTTCTTTTCTGGCGAAGTTTTATGGTATGAAGTTCCGAAAAGAGTTAATATAAACCCTAAAGAATGAGTTACTTCCCATAGCTTTTTCATTTGAAAAATATTTAAAAATTCGCAGTGATTTAGGATTTTCCAAAAAGGGAAAATAAGCGTGTCTAAAATGCATCATGTCCGGCACGAAAGTTTGATCCCAATTTTCGTCGCTACTTCATCATAAAAACTAATTTCTTTTGTCTCAATCGGAAGAGGGCAGATTCAAGAACATCTGACACGTTTTTTCTCCGAAAAAATATCACAGAAATAAACGTAATTAACTGGTTTAACCCAAAAAATGTAGTCCCAGCGCATATCTGGAACGATGGAATGATCCATTTCACTATTTCATACAAACACCACTACGAATACAACATTCATTGCGCGCTTTTTTCAACCATGATTTCAAGTTTAATGTCTCCGTGTGATCACAAATACGACGTCAAGTTTAGAGGCTTCAAGCACTTGACTCCTGTAAGCTATTCTCGTGTGAATCAGGTCATACGGAATGTGTATCCTGTCTTTGAGCTAATCAATCATGGCAACCGATAGTATTATACAGTGATACCTTGTAAGTGGTATTTAGGGAACCTAAATTGAGCGATTCTAGCGACAGGATATTCAACTAGCTACGCGATCTCTGTACTCGAGACTCATGCTGCCGATCCTGAATAATTACCGAGACTTTCTGTGAACTCACAATTCAATCTGCATTTTACACTTCACATAACGGTTAGTTCTGGCTAAATCTACTTACCGCAGATGATATCCAGGGCACAGCGTGTGATGTAGGGATATACATCGAAGCCCTTGGACCCTATTTCTTTCTTCAGCTTGTCCACCAGAATCTCGCTCTTCTCTGCGAACACCTCCACGAAGCTGTCCAGAATCTTGAAGTGGAAAGTCGGGGTAATCATCTTACGATGTGTGAACCATTTTTTTCCTGTATAGGAAGTGAAATTTTAACTATAATATAACTATTACTTTCAATGCGTGGAATAGGCTTATGCATTGTAAGAAGGTAGATGCAGAAACCTGATTGCTCTCCGACCAAATACGCCTCTTTTAAACACTACATTATTGGACTAACCCGAAGTAAATATTTTCTGGGGGAATGATTTTGACGTTTTCCAGTATCTTTACATCTTACTTCAGTTAAAGGATCCATTTCATTTCTTTCATTTTAATAAATACCAGTGATATACCGAAACGTAGAATACATCGGGAATGAAACCACAATTGTGTTAGTTTGAATGTTTTATTTTTGTTTCTATAATTAATGAAGGACATGTGATTCTTCTCCCACCTTTGCTCATTCTTTCGAATCCAGTAAATCTCGTCTTAGCGTTGCCATCTAATTTTATACGTGTAAATTAATATTTTAAACGAGTTTCAATAATCAATTTTACTGTCTACTTAATTTCTCTTTTTATTTTGTTATTTCTACAATTTTTCGTCATTCAAAACAATATTATCTGACAGACGTTATAATCTTTTGCCAGGAAACACTGTATATAAAAGTTTGTGTCCCATTGCAACCAGTGGCGAGTCCAGCCAATGTAAGAATTTTTTTTTTCTCTTCAGTGTAAAAAATTGCGTTGTGTAGTTTTTAAATTCAGATAAAGATTTGGTAATGCTGACAACTATTTAATTATGCAGATTTGTTGTATTTTATTTGGTAGTATATTAAGTATAGACAACACTATTAATTTGTAAAATCCTATTTTGTAAATAATGATTAAACGATATGGTTCAGGAACGAAGGTATTTAATATTAAAATATGCACTTACTTACAGATGACTTTTAGAGATTCCGGAGGTTTATTGCCGCCCTCACATAAGTCCGCCATCTGTCTTTATCCTGAGAAAGATTAATCAAGTCCCTACCATCATATTGCAAATCCCTCAAATTCATTTTACTACTATCTTCCCATCTTTTTCGCCCCTCAGGTCCTCAACTAACATTCTATATGCATTTCTGAATTCACTAATACGTGCTACGTATCCTGCCTATCTCAAACGTCTAGATTTAACGTTCCTAATTATGTTAGATGAAGAATACAATGCGTGGAATTCTGCGTTATGTAGTTTTCTCCATTCTCCTGTAACTTCATTCCTCTTACCCTCAAATATTTTCCTAAGCACCTTATTCTCGAACACCCTTAACTTCTGTTCCTCTCTGAAAGTGAAATTGAAATGTATCCTAATCTAAACTAATAATAAATCTGTAGCCGAAATTTTTCTGGTAATTTTCGATTTTCCAAAAATAATTGGCGTTAACATGTATAATTAACCATCCTGAAACCGAAAATCGCTTTTTTGAAATTTTTGTTTGTATGTCTGTCTGTCTGTCTGTCTGGATGTTTGTTACCTTATCACGCGATAATGGCTGAACCGATTTATATGAAAATTGGAATATAAATTGATTTCGTTGTAACTTAGATTTTAGGCCATATGACATTCAAAATACTTTATTTAAAAGGGGGGTTATAAGGGGGCTGAATTAAATAAATCGAAATATCTCGCTTATTATTGATTTTCATGAAAACTATTACATAACAAAAGTGTCTTTAAAATAATTTTCGATAAGTTTTATTATATACAAAATTTGACTGATATTTAATGAGATAAATTAATTTTAAAATTACAATAACAACGCCATCTAAGGCGCTGTACTGAAATAAAAACAAATGACTTCGTCTATAAGGGGCCCTGGACAACAACAATCGAAAGCTATTAAACATAGCCTAAGAGAATGTTTCTGTGTTTGTATGAAGTAATATCGGAAGCTAATTAATTGTTTAATTATTATTTCACCATTGGAAAGTGTAGTTTCTCTAGATGGACATAATTCTACAATGTTATTACAGTAACTTCTGAAATATATAGTACCGGTAAGTAATATAAAGTATACACATTAAAACTAAATGATATGTCAATCTTCATTAAACTATGGTTGCATGTAATAACTATTAAGAAACATGTTAAATGAATTGTCATTGCACCAAATGATTGCTCTCTGGACCAAAATGACCGCATTTTAATTATTTAAATACAATTTAAATTAAGTAACATATTAAACGATTTATCCTTCTATCAAACACGAATGTTCCCTGGATCAAATGTCCTATTTTAATTATGTAATTACTTTATATTTATTTCTAATAGGTGCAGCGGAGCGCACGGGTACGGCTAGTTATTTAATATTTTTCTAAAATAAATGTCGTATTTTGGTAAAAGTTTCTTCATATTGTGCCGGTCTTTAATTATATACGGAAGGAAAATCACGCGCGTGAATAAATTGAAACTAAACTGGGAAATGAAGACTGGAAGAAAAGAAGAAAGACGGAAAGAAAGAAAGAAAGAAAGAAAGAAAAAAATAAAAGAATTTCGAATAAGAATTTTACGTATGCTCTGAGTTACTGTGGCTATTTGACGGATCATGGAGAAATAGACGGGAAGTTTCGCTAACAATAACTTGACAACATTCAAGCGATGTTTAAATTATCTCTGCTATACGCAGTTTTAAATATAGAAATTACATCTGAAATGCTATAATAAAAGAAAATTTATACAAAAAGCTGACCCTTCTTTTGAACTACAGATCATGTACGCAGTAAATATCTCACCTGTGGATGTAAGGAGTCCTGTACCCAACCACTCATGAACGAAGTTGTAGACGTAATTCTTTTCGATGTGTTCACTGCTCTTGAGAATCACCTGAAATAGAAAGTGCGTGGTTGTGCGATTGTCATAAAATAACTTGGAAAGATAATAATTCTGTATGGATGCTGCCGGAAAATTGTTCACAAACGTTGACACGTAGCTTGCATAGTCCTTGCTAAATAAAAGCTCAAAATATAACACACTACAATGCTGAGAAAGGAAGTGACTGACAACAGCTCCTGAACATGTGCTTACCACTTCACTCTGTCTTGCTGGGTATGTGTAATGTGCGCCACGGTTAACCCAGATTTTGTAATTGAATGAAAATTAGATATCTAACGTGCGGCACGAAGATTTGTAAACTACGTCAAGTAGATTTATAGGTTAGGCCTGGAATAATACGGTAAACAAAGTCAAGGAAGTCCTATCGATATTGAATTTATCTATAAGTTGGTATGGTTTGCCAGCGGTTGGTAACAACCTGTTCTATCGACGTATACAGCGGCATCACAGTTTAGTACATACAGTTGCGAAGCTCAGTACTTACTAAATATGCAAACATAGACAGTTGAAATATGCATCCATAGTTAGTTGCTAGCCACCAGGATCGCTACTATCGCCTCATCACCGACTCTTTCCCTAGCAGACAATAAAATGTATTGTACTTTTGATATCGTGTTGTTTCGAAAAATTAACACCTTCCTTCCACTATTGAAATACGAAATACATAAGGCTTATATATTATTTTCATAATGTAGTATATTTTATAAACTCACCTTCCTGGATCTTTCGGCAGGATAACTCTACCTCGTTTTCTTAGAATTTATAGTGCAACAAACGTCTCCTTGTCCCATATTATTGCTCAAATTATTGTACTTTAGCCATTTACAGTTATTACAACCGATTACGAACATTTCACAGTTTACACAACTTTTCACAACAATGCGAAATACAGCACAGTCATTGCCTTTTCGATCTAGACCAGGCCATAATATATGTTCGGGTTTTCTATTCCAGTGTATGGAGCTCAGTGAATTATTATAACTTTATTGCCTATCATAGCTAAGTTTTATTTAGTGTAATGTGTCCATAAGTTCCCCTTACTTCTTGTTGCATAATATGTTGCAGAAATAATTACAAAACTGTGTTATTTTAATGTGAAGACAATTTTACATGTTAACATAATCTTTTCGCATCAACATTTTAAGTTTAGAATGGAAGCTATTTTCAGGTTTAATAAAAAAGAATTTATATTGTGATTTTAATATAGCACATCTACCTTCCTTGATAAAGACAGAAAATTTATCATACTACTCTTATGAAATTAGTGTACGTACGATTGTTACTTCGTCTCTTAGGTAGTAGATAAATACAATAATTCAATACTCAATTGCAGTATTAAAATACAGACAAATTGAATGTGCGGAGTATCATACATGACATTATGCTTAATTATAATGTATAATTGCGAATTTAGGAATATAAGATATAGTAAACATAACCTATAATATTTCCATATGAATGGCAGGGCATTGGAGACCACTAAAATTAGACAGAAAGGGGCAACTGGGACAGTAAACATAACCTATAATTTCAACATATCTAAATATTCGTGCGGTGCAACTGAAAATTATTGAATCGTGCATAAATGAATGTACAAGAATTTCGCAATATTTAATCGAAATAAAGGCAGGTAGGCTATTACACATACGAAATACGTAATTTTCACACCAAAAATAATATTACACCTTAACTCGCAAGGAATTATGTCTGAAGTGTCTCCTAATCATTGTTTTAAATTTTATTAATGCAATTACACTATATTTTAGATAAATATATGTTACTTTTTATGCATTCCATTTAATTTATATGGTTGAAACGCCGCCCTTCGTGATCGGGTTAAGCGAGTCACATGGTCTGCCTTACGGCCTGTATTAGATCACGATGACAGTAACACAGTCTATTGTTCCTAGTACACACAGCGCTCCAAGCGGCTAGCAACTATCGCGAGAAATGCAAAAAATCACCCCAAGCTTCGCGACTGTATATGCTAGACTGTGGCGGCATCTTGCTATACTGGATAAGTTTTAGTATATATTTTTGGGCTTCCATTTTTGCAAATTGACGAATTAGATTGTTTTCCTGACAACTTCATGGCTAAAAACCTGAAAATGATAACGTCACTAAATTCTGTGACTATGTATTTGACAATTATATCTCTGCAGACACCCCGTTTCTACCCACATTATAAACAACCCACTGAATACAAAGCAGTAGAATCATTTCATGTAAAATATAATTCCATGTTTTAACACGCCTCTCCCAACATTATCCTTTTCTTAGATGTGCTTCTCCAATTCCAAATAAGTATCTACATAAAAGTAAGAAGTATTCACAAGGAATACATGTAAGAAGATCAGCTAAAATAAATAAGTATTCTCGCCTATGCAAGTGAAGACACCAATACATAATGAAATATCCCGTTTCGATTTGGTTCAGAAGGCGTCATATGAAAACAAAGTGCTCATGAAAAGAAATTAAATTCAGGATTTCATAAGTGACAAAGTTACTAAGCTTAATATTTTTAACCACTTTGTAAGTGACAAAGTTACTAAGCCTAACATTTTTAGCCACACCTATGTAATTTCATAATCAGTTCTAAGTCTGGGAAAGTAGGAAGGAAAATGTTAGGAGTGCCGCACTTTACATAATTATGTCTGTGACGTTATTTACACCATCTAATTGGCGCATTTTACATATGTCGGTGGCGCAGTGTACATCATCTCGATTGGGCAAACAAGGTGAAAATGGCGCTGATTACCACCTCCAATCTCGCTGCACTAAGCTTCAAGGTCAATAGCAGGAAATGAAAATAAAAACAGAGTTTATTCCAGGAACCAGGTATGTGCTGGAGGTGTCTAGCAAGGGCTCGCGCGAGCCCTGTGTTAAATATTTATATTTGTTCCGAGTCCTTTGTTAAAACGGCTCGCATGGAAAAATCAGTAAAATAAACGCACTTTTCTAATGCAACCATCTCCTATTCTACATTCTGCTAAGGCGATCGATTTGAAAATATATACCTAAAGGAATTTGGCGAGTTTTGCACTGCTTGTTGAAGACTTAATACAACAACGCCCCTTTGCTATTAACAATAACAATAATAATAATAATAATAATAATAATAATAATAATAATAATAATAATAATAATAATTCTTTATGTATACTGGCAGAGTTAAGGCCATAAGGCCTTCTCTTACACTCTACCAGGTCACAAAGTACACAAGCAGTTAAAATTTGACAAAAAGTTAAAGAACAGAATACTAACATATTACAAAAAAATAATAATAATAGCATAATAAAATCGACACTAAACAACATGAAAATAATACCATAATAGAAAAAAAGAAAGTAATTTACATTGGAATATAGTGAAAGCAACTCATTTAATACAAATGGTTAATATGGAAAAACGTAAGGAAGAATATATCAAAATGAAATGTAATAAAAGAATAATAAAAAAGAAAAGAAATACGAAAATTAAA
Source organism: Periplaneta americana (assembly GCF_040183065.1). Lineage (NCBI taxonomy): Eukaryota > Metazoa > Arthropoda > Insecta > Blattodea > Blattidae > Periplaneta > Periplaneta americana. The sequence goes on from NC_091129.1 coordinate 96,157,179, forward strand.
TAAAATTCACGATAAAAAGGCTATGATAATAAATTCATCGGCTGATAAAGAGAACAAAAAGGGGAAAGGAAGGAAAAAGAAATATATAGCCTATATTTTTACAAAACTATGGCAGAGAAAAGGGCTTATAACTGAAAGGAATCTAATTCAAAAAGTGCTATGGCCAAAAAAAAAAAAAAATACATGGATTCTATCTCCATTTGTAGGTAGCACGGAAAATCAAAGAGGCTTTAGTCTTAGTGTAATGGATGAGATTGCCGCTTTTGAAAGAAGTAAACTAACGCCTTACAGTCTCCCATTTGTCCAGTTCAGTGATTATTAAAATGATCGGCAAACCTATGAAAGGATAGAACGCTGCCCCATTTGTGCTATCCTGGTTGAAAAATCATTGCCTCGCTACTACACTCGAGCGCGTCCTGCAGTTGACAAGTAAACGAAACGACAGCTTGTAATCCATTTGAAAGGTAAAAGATTATTATTATTATTATTATTATTATTATTATTATTATTATTATTATTCATGTATTACTATCGCAAAGTGTCCTTCGCTGAGGAGTAACGTTTAGCACGTCTGACCGTGAAACTAGCGAATCCAAATTCAAATCCTGGTTGACTCAAGTTACCCGGTTGAGATTTTTTCCGGGGTTTTTCCTCAACCCATTAAGAGCAAATGCTGGGCAACTTTCGGCTCTGGATCCTAGATTCATCTCGCTAGACTTATGATCCTCATCTCACTTATACGCTAGATAACCAAAGTCGTTGATAAAGCGTCGTAAAATAACCAAATAAAAAACTATTGCAAAGTAGCCATTGTTTCTCCTTATTAGACAACAGCACATATAAACATGACACGTATTTGGTATTGTTAATATCGGAAAAAAGCTCACGGCCACTACAGATTTCATAGCATGGTTCCTAGTTCTAATCCAAAGTTATTTGAAGTTTGAATGAATGTATAACCACAGTCTAGTATACACAGTCACGAAGCTTGAGTTTTGAGGGTGCTAGGAACAATAGACTGTGCAGGTACTATTTCGCATTGTCTATAATGAGGCGATAGTAGCGATCCTAGTGGTTAGCAACTATCTATGGATGCATATTTATTAGTTTATTACGCGTTGAGCTTCGTGACTGTATGTACTAGACTGTGGTATGACTACGTACCTCCATGTGCTCCGCTTTTGTTAAATGAACCTCGGCGTAAGGTCCACTCCAGGCGCGAAACAGTGGTTTGTTTTCCTCGATCCGTTTCTTAAACACAGTATAAATCTCTGAAAAAGAAGAAAATGTCGTAATGCATTTACCCACTCTCGAAAATTCTGCAGACCGTAAATTTTCAACAACACTAGTTGTCATCGGTATTTTGACGTTCAATCCCGGATGAGGACAGATTTCAAAAGGCGATAGAATCTTTTGCATGATTTCCTTCGGGAGGGATGTGAATCTGTGAGTCTTGTGTCGTAGATTTACGGCATATAATTAAATCCATATATATGTACACAAAAAAAATATATATGTGTGTACACAAAGTATATATATATATATATATATATATATATATATATATATATATATATATATATATAAACAGTATATCTGTATGCATTAAAGTGTTCAATATTGAATGCTTTGCAAGTTTACTAATGAGGTTCACAAGAAAACTCTACAAGCTGTAAAATTTATGAAAATGATAAGAACTGCCTGTACTTCATTTTTCGGGAATGAGTTCAATTTATTCATGCAAACATTTCTAAGCAGGAAATAAAAAGAATTTCGAAGACCATCAAAAGTTGCATTGGTCAAGCGCATTTAAATATGAACTAATGAAAATAGATCTACACTACAGTATCTATAGGTATAGTAATTAATTTAACTTGGCATGAAAATGTTTAGAAAATTATAAAACCTATGACACTGTGTAATGTGTCAATCGAAGGATATTAAAGTTGTAACTGCGGAAGAAATATATTTTGTTAACATTAAAATATTTTTATTTGGTTATTTAACGACGCTGTATCAACTACGAGGTTATTTAGCGTCGATGGAATTGGTTACAGCGATATATTTGGCGAGATGAGCCGAGGATTCGCCATAGATACCCGACATTTGGCTTACGGTTGGAGAAAACCTCGGAAAAAACCCAACCAGGTAATCAGCCCAAGTGGGAATCGAACCCGCGCCCGAGCGCAACTCCGGATCGGCAGGCAAGCGCCTCAACCGATTAAAAGATTAAATGCATATATAAATTAATGTTGAATGTCACTAGTCAATTATGTATTGGAGGGAAAAGTACCTGGCCACCCTACCCCATTATCTCCTGGCTTAATTGCCTCATTAGCGAAGCGTTATTGGTGTTACCTATGAGGTTGCAAAGTGTCTTCGGAAATTAACTAAACGATAATGATATATGGATGTTACATTATATTGTTTGATATTCTTTCCTTCTTTCGTTTGTTTCATGGGATATAAATTTGGGATTGTCGTCTTTGTTTTACAGAAAATTGAAAATAAAGTGCATTGTGTTAAAATATTAAATGGGTGAGAAATGATTTTCTGTTTTGTATTGCATTGCAAAGTCATCTTTTAATAATTAGTATTACTCGACCAAGGAAACGTGATAGGTCTTATAGAAGTATTGGCGCTTCAAGATATGAAAGGCGTGTTTATACCTATAAAAACATTGCTACCAAGAACAATGCATAAAGACGGGAAATTCTATATGGAGACAGAGTAAGCATTATGATGTATGTCCAACAAATGATACGTGTCAAGTATCTCATTATAAAGGAGTGATCGCAAATGAGCATTAATAATACTGAATTAATAATTTGTCATACCGTGGGATCGACAGAGAGGTGCAAGACGGCTATCACACACTGGTGCCGATCCCAGGCGGCAGACTTCTACGATACAGAGATACAAAAGTTAATCCCACGGTATGACAAATGTATCAATTCCAGTGGGTAATATGTTGAAAAATAGTCCAACAGTTGCTGTATTTGTTCCAATAAATATTTCTATGAAATTGTGTTTTCTTTTTGTAAACGGCCCAAGGGAAACTTATTTCTTACGGCACTCGTAATTGCGCTCGAGTGGCCAAAATTTGTACAGGCACTTGTTTTGACATATTAACATGGCGGAAGAAAAAAAAAAACTTTTTAATCTGCCCTCATGAGAATGTGTGCTTGTGAGAGAAATGGAATATCACGAGAATACCTGACTCATCAGAAATTCTACCTGAATGCACCGAGATTTCAACTCTGTTCCAGAGTGAAAAAAAACAACTCTTTAACTGTTGCACTGACATTGTATGAGGAGATATACGTATTTTAAATATAATGAATTCTATAGTCTGACACTTTTCAAAACTGAAAAATTAAAAGTCAAATCTTGCGAAGTTGCAAAATTTAATAGTGATAGGCCCAAGGATAGGAAAAATCATTCCGTACTTACATGGCTCTATCTCTACTGTAAACTTTCAGTTTTGTTGATACACCCTTCTGGCATGATGCCCTCGTCATGTAATGATTAGATACATTATCAATTTGCATTACAAATATAGAAGAACAAACATAGATCGGATTTAAATATTATATGCGTGTTACTATAAATGTAGCTGGCTTCATGTACCGAAAATCATTGCTTCTTAACAACAAAAAATTGTAATTATCTTCACTTACGATTTTTTTGAACGACGATTCGTTCATACAACGGATCGATTCTTATTATTCTTTATTATTAGTCGTTCGAATGAACGATTCGTTCACGAATTCACCCAACTCTAGGCCCACTAGGCATACATTAATTCTTACAGTGTTTCGTTTCCCAACGTTTCCGACGGTGTTGATATTTCCATATCGTCAATGCCACTAAAATCCAAAGTTTCTAAATAAACGTATGGTTTTTAACTACCACTTATGCAACTGGTCGTAAAAGAACGTATGCAACTCTCATATAATAGCAATTAAGACACATTTACAAAATTTACGACACACGCATGGCTGTCATTACAAATCTTTGCATAATAACAGATCTATGCTAATTGGAAAATATGAACAAATTTGTACTTTTGTTTTGTTTGGTTTTAAATTAAAATATTGGTGCAATATTCGGTACATTATCTTATAGGTCACATGTACATTAATCGGTTTAGAATAAAATTATTTAATATATACAACATACAAGAATAAAATACATTTTAACTGTTTTATACTTATTTTTTATTCTATAGTAAATATAATAAATAGAGACCGGATTTTAAACAGAAAATTTTTCAAAAAAAAAAAAAAAGGAAAGTTATATCCAAAAAAGGACTATATTACTCCCCAAAACACACTTCAGAACATTCATGGAAATACATGGCACAAACAATCTTACATTTATCACTCCATAACATAAAGAACGTGTTGTATTTGATATAGTCAAAAAGGACTTCGATAAGAACTATGTTACTCCCTCAAAAGGGTGCTATTTTAATTGAAAACACACTCTAGCACATTCATGGATACACATAGCACATACAAGCTTGTATTTATCGCTTCACAACATAAGGAAAGTGATGTATTTGATCACATTGTATTTCAATATGTTCCAATATGATTCTACCTCTTTGAATGCAGAATGTCTTTATAAACAGAAAACGACCGCTCAACATCAACTGAAACCAGAGGTGAAAATTTTCTTTTTATCCTGAACTCTAAATCAGCAAACTTTATTAGTTTTTCAATGTCTGGAATCAGAAGAAGAACGATATTTATTTTCGCTTGCTCAGGAAGTTACAGGCCTATCGGAAAAATAAGGAAAATTATCTAAATGTTTGCGATATTCTGTCAAAAAGGACCAAAATAAGAGAAGGTTCTAAAAAAAGGAGAAAATGGGAACATGCACTAAAAAAAAAAAAGGGAAATGAACTGGGGAAGTCAAAACCACATAATTTGGTCGGTGGAAGATAGTTTTGAACATCGTAAATAATTATTTCATGTTTCGTGTTGAAATAAAAAAAGGATTACCTTTAAAATTCGGTCTCTAATAATAAATATATTTTCAGGCATGGGCTAACTTACCATTTCTCTTGATGACTAGAAGAGGCAATGCGGTACCAATGATGGGGTAAGCTTTGGGTCCAGGAATCTGCTCTATCATCCTGAGGAACTGAGCTTTCTTCCCAGTGCGGGGAAGGATGTACAACACCCCGATAAGGGATAGCACCACGGTCAGTATCCAGATCAACAACTCCATCATGAAGCTGCAGAACATTTAAAACAAACACAACTGTTGATTCTTCATTCTTGGATAATTGTTTTAACACTTGTATAATCACTGATTAACGTTATTGAACAAGTAATAACTGCTTTACTGTGTTAACATTACATAGTAAATTCTGATGTTAAATTACCTGGCTCAATAGTTAAAACGTCGAAACTAGTTAGCCAGGTAATTTACCACAAGAATTTATGTAGTATTAACACAGTAAAACAGTTACTGCACAGCAGCCTATGACATTCTATACCAGTGAGCGGCATGTTCCGTGCTCTGTGACGTCATACCACGGAGCCGCCACGCTCTTTGCTCGGCAATCTCTGCATACTGAGCACAGCGAGGAGAGAAGGTTCAACTGAACAGTGGTGGTACGGCGCCTATGCAATGACAGAGCGCGATCCATTCGTCTGAGGTAGTATGGGAACAGCACAATTACAATACATTTGTACGAAAACAAAACTGTACATCCGTGATAAATCAATGTAACAAAATATTTTGGTTTGTAATCAAATTTAATATAGTTATAATAATATGAAATTCATAATACAGCCAGCTGCAGAAGCGTGTACATGAGGCTCCGAAACTGCTATAAATATACAAATATAGAAATAAATAATTTAAGCAGTACTACAACACTTTGTCTACTCGGAAACTTGAAAACAGTTCAAGTGTTTTTAACAGACATTTTCCTACACAATATACAGATTGAACTATCTAGGCCCTAACTTGGTGAGTAGTATGCAAAGTATATTTCAACTTTTGAAACACACCATCACTTTGTGTTACTATCGTTCCCAAGCTAAATGCTTTGTTGAGATCAAGCTGTGTTATGGAGTATGGAGGAATTGCGAAGTGTTTGATTTGTGGCAAGCTGTTTCAGCATGTAAAGAAATTCAATATATAATGCTATTATTCTGTACGCCACACAAATGATTATGACAAATATGGGGGAGAATATCGACAAATACTAGTGCAGCAATTGAAAGATACATTGTTAAGTGAAGCTAAGGAACACACTGTGATTGAATCAATGGTAACTTAAGGCTTAAGATATAGGATTTCACTAGCCATTGCAAAGAACATGCGTTCTTTTAATGACGGGGAATTTGCCAAGAATGTTGCCATCATGACCGCAGAGTAGTTATTCCCTAGCAAAATACAGGAATGTGATTCCATCAATTTATCTCCAAGAACTGTCGTATCATTGCTGCACTGACGCCACTGCGCTGGTGCGTGTTAACAGTAATACGACTCAACTGCTCGTTCTTCCAAGCCTTTGAGGTCTGACTGGCTCTTACGTCATAACTGCAGCTTCTGCCGGCCACTGTTCTACACGGCACTCGACGGCAAGCGGCCCCGGAGTCAGCGCTTGTCATTCCCGGTGAACGGGGTCCGCTACAGTCGCTAGAGTCGGCTACTAAAATTACAGTGTTTATATTGTTTACTAAAAGCTGGTTCGCAATAAACCGGGAACGGAAACGAGAACGGAAAAAATGTCAAAATATGTGTTTTTGAATGTGAGCATTCACAATAGTTAATTGTGAATGCTCCCATTTAAATACATTTATTTTAACATTACTTCCGTTTTCGTTCTCGTCGTTTCCGTTCCCGGTTTATTGTGAACCAGCCTTAACTTCGACTATAGAAAGTGTTGGAAATGAAGTCCCTCTGCTGCAACACATTCCTGACATCTCCGAACGAAATTGGCATTTACATGTGCAAGTTTATCTTCTGTAATCCTCCCGATTTCTCGCACAATACTGCCTTTTAACTCACGGATTGTGTGCGGATTGTCTTTGTATACTTTATTTTTTAGATTTCTTACAACCCAGTCCATTAATATGCCCAGTGATAGTCTCAAGAACAATCGTTTTTGTTTAAGTTCAAATAAAACACAGAACATGTTGTCACTTTAAACTATATTTCATTTTAAACTTCTCGGTGTAGACTTCACCCCAAACTGACTTGGGAAGCGCACATAAATATATTATGCATTACTTATTACGACTCTTAAAAGATTTAGTACCAATTATCTCAAGAGTGTATACTATGCATTTTTAAAAATAGTAAGTCCTATAATTAGTCCACCGTTGTGGCTGAGGGATTAGCGAGTCTAACTACAAACCCACCGGGCCAAGGTTCGATCCCCGGTCTGAACGAGTTGCTGGGTGAGGTTTTTTCAGGGTTTTTCCCTCACTCCTATGGATGAATATCAGGTAACTTTATCAGGCAATTGGAACCCCACTCATCTTCGCCACTTCCTTTCCTCCCCTATCATCCTTTCATTCATCATCACGTTACTTCTTCTGGTTTTCAGATCGCTCTACAGGCAGCCCTCCGAAGCTGCTGGCTCTCTCGACCGGCCTCCGTGGATTGTATTCATGTAATGATGGATAGCTTCTGTAACGGAACCCCGGGCAGACCTTCTCGGAGGAGGACTTCCGCCTCGAACCGTTAAGGGAGCCTTGGGGGAGTTGCCGAAGCAGAGAGTGGCACATGGAGTCTGTTGGCTGTAGGGACCGATCGTTAAGGGAGTCGTCACGTGGTTAGGTCGGTGCTCGTAGAGGATCGGTGGGCACGCAACTCATCCCATATGGGGAGGTGTACAATAGACCTCAGGTCGTAGTGCGTGGGATGTTCCCTCCCTCCTAACAAGGAAAAAAAAAGTCCTATAATTAAGTTACCTATGGCACATATGTAATATTTAATATAACCACACATAAGAATAAAATCCGTAAGAAATGTCATTAATTTCAGAGAGTTATTCTCTGAGATATTTCAAAGAAAAAAGTTCGATACAATTTTACTCGTTTTTTTTCTTTTCCGAGATAAAAATTGTTTTATATGAAACAACTTATAGGAGTGTTTTGCGAAAGCCATTGATTTAATTCCCAATATGCTCAGTCAATTTAGGATAGCAGTATATTATGATAATGAATGCCTGAAAGAATTTGTTTTGTCCTTTAAATGTGCAGAAATTGTATCTGAACAATTTTTAATTTTCGTTTTGCAAAGGAATTTTAAAATGTTACAAATGTCTATTTCAATGCTTCAAGTGCAACGAAATCTTAACCTTTATTACCAGTCCAGATCTGAGCTACATACTCGTTATTAGTTGTACATGAAATGAGACTATCGAAAACCAATAATTTTTTTACGGTAAAGGGAAATGAATTATTCAATAAGTTACCTTGCGAAGTTCACATTGTTAATTTTAATAGATTCGATGTAGACAAACAGGCAGACAGAAAGAGTGAGGTACTAGAAACTACTTTTTCTATATATGAGGAATGTTGAAAATTTGTGTATTCACGAATATATCAAAATCTATATCTTTAGCATTAAAATTCTTCTTTATATTTCGTAAGAGACAGCCAACAATAGAAATGCTGCTTTGCGAAATCCACGCCAGAATTCTTAATTCCAACATTGAGGCTGCCCTCGATTTAGGACTATGAATGATTCTAGTAAATTGTTCCACTTACTCACTTGTCAGTAAAGGCAGCGGTCAGGGTCGGGCCAGTGATATTTAAAGGATAAGGGGACCCAGAGTCAGGGCTGTTTGAAGCATTAGTGAACTGCAGCCAAATTTAATATCCTTGCCATTCTGCATTAATAAGTTTTTCACTTTCTCATTACAAGAAACATTTTAAGAGAAATACTGTAATGGTTTAAAATTATCTAAGTCAAGATTTTCGAGGAAATACAAATTATCAGCAACAGTGACAAGAAAATGGTATTTTTGGCCATATTGTCTGTTTTCCTGTGCATAGTGATTTATCCTACATTATTGGATGGATTTTTTCACATTCAGTATGGTATGTTACGTTGTGTGTTATGTTTTATGTTATGTTATACAGGATGATTTAGGAATAATGGTAACGCTTGTTATGAGTATCCACACCCATCGAAAATTGGACACATGTTTATATGGTCTTCTTTACTCAGAATAGTCCATGCTAACAAAATATATACTAGCTTTGATTAGTAATTGTATGCAAACAATTATATTTTTATTTCATAATCAATAGTAATGTGTGTTACAGAAGTTGTAAAAGATGGTGTCGATCTGTATTCACACATTTCTGACATTTTTTCACGGAATTATTATTCACATCTTATAAGATAAAGCATACAGGAATAACCCCACATTATAGACTATTGGCGACTTAATAGTCAATATATGATGAGAAATTGCAAGCATTATGGAAATAGAAATTTTGCGTGTGAGCTTAATGGAGGATATTTTGAGCAACTGTCCTGAAATTCAAGCAACATTCTCTCCTTTTTCTTAAATACGTAAATAATTCACTAGTTACACGAAAGATCACTTGACAGACTATACAGAGTGATTCAAAACCTCTGCGACAAACTCTGAGGAGTGATAGATCTTACAATAAGGAACCCTTTTTGTTTAACAACCTATGTCTTTTGACGCGTCGTTTCAAAGTTACCCTTGAAAATGTTTTTGCGCTGGCGTACGTCAATGTATGCGAATGTGTGCACCCTTGTTTGTTTGTTGAGATGTTTGTAAGAGACGTGAAGGGTTGTTGTTTGTTTACGTTTAATGTTGAATACCTTTTCCTTTCAGTTCAGTCTACTCATCAAATGAGAATGGATGTTTACGCGGTCTTCCACCAATGAGCCGGGGACGAAGAGACCCATCGTCTCGAAGGCACGGATAAAGTCGAGCAAACAATGTGTGGTGAGGGTGATTTCTGTTTTGAAACTGTTGTTGGTACATGTGGAGAGCTCTTCTTCCGTTACCGCTAGCCTCCCCGTAACACATAACACATTATCATGTCGGCTAACTCGGGAAAAGTGTAGACATCCATTCTCAATTGATGATTAGACTGAACTGAAAGGAAAAGGTATTGAACATTAAACGTAAACAAACAACAACAACCCTTCTCGTCTCTTACATATATCTCAACAAGCAAACAGAGGTGCACACATCCGCATACATTGATATACGCCCGCGCAAAAACATTTTCAACGTTAACTTCGAAACGACGCGTCAAAAGACATAGGTTGTTTAACAAAAAGGGTTTCTTATTGTAAGATTTATCACCCCTCAGAGTTTGTCGCAGAGGTTTTGAATCACCCCGTATTGCCGTGAAACGGTAAGCACAATATCCGCGAGAGTTGGCGATCTGCTTGCCAGAACATAGTGCCAGGAAACGGCAGGAGTTCCGATCTTTTAGGTTTGACTCGCCTTGCATATTTCCACAAGAATATCAAAATCGACTTTTGGCAACATTTCGGACATCTCTCCAGTTCCGTTTGGTCTAACAATGGGGAATAATAATAATAATAATAATAATAATAATAATAATAATAATAATAATAATATTTATTTTTTATTTTTGGTTTATTGCACGACGCTTTACTAACTGCGATGGCTGTTTATCATCTGAGTGAGATGAAGGTGACGGCAGTGAAATGAGTCCACTGTCCAGCGACGAAAGTTACCCAGCATTTGCTCTTAATGTGTTGAGGGAATGTTCCGGAAAGAACTTCAACGAGGTAACTTGCCTCAAACAGGATTTGAACAAGAGTTCAATCATTTTACGGTCAGACATGCTAACAGTTACTCCACAGCAGTGATTCCTACTTTCTTCCCTTGTACTCTACCTCTTTTTTGACACCGGCTTACAAAATATTTTTTTATCTAATGGCGGGCACTTGGTTTACGTCATTCATCCAAGCATTCTCATCTAGTGGGCGACGCGCCAAATCTGTAGGCCTTTTACTCGCCATCAGATAGAGTATGAGAATTTCGGACAAAACACGTCTCTTATCTTTGACCTGGTCATGGGCTAGCGAAAGGTACACTGGCGTTCAAAGATACCTGATCTCTACTAATCGATAGTGATCGATAATTTGTTCGTGTAAGTGTGGCTTCTTTAGTTATTACTTCTACGTATAGATGGCGACGATAACAGTCAGTGTCGCCAATAGTACATAAATATACACGCATTATATAATTCAAAATTTCATCTCCCCTCTAATGACTGTAAAAGAAAACCCTGGATTTAGCGGGTAACCGCTGATGCTGTCAATTTTGAGAATAATTTATACTTAATCTACATCAGCATTTTCTCCCAAACACTTTTTCACCCCTCCCAATAATAGTGTCAGCTATCGAGAACTAGCAGAATTATTCAAAAGTTTGTCAATTTGTTATATCTTTGACTCTGACTTATCCCTTAGTCAGAAAGTTCGCTTACACAATCAGAAAATTGGAGATCAGATATCTTTGAATGCCAGTGTACATGTAAATTCCGGAATGAATATACTGGGAGAACTTACGAGGGGGAAGGAGTGGGAGTAAACAAGTGAAGAGCGCACTTTACTCATCAGTTTATAAAGCGTAGGGGTACACAAATGAAGAGCGCAGTGGCATTCACTCATCAGTTGTTTATAAAGCGTAGGGGTACACAAATGAAGAGCGCAGTGGCATTCACTCATCAGTTGTTTATAAAGCGTAGGGGTACACAAATGAAGAGCGCAGTGGCATTCACTCATCAGTTGTTTACAAGAGTTTAACAGTTCATTCCTGATAGGCGTTACTTGATTCATCCGTCTAGTGTGACAGCACGGGGAGTACAACTGTCGTAACTCGAATTGACCGAAATCACAATCATGAAGTTTTCGTTAATTTAACATGACGTAACGAAACCTAATCTAACCTAAGTCGGTAATATAGCTAAATAATAGTAAAGCAAATTTAACCACACTAGGTTGCCGATGATCTGTAAGTTCTAAATCTGGGAAAGCGGGAAGGGACTTGTTAACCTAGCTTCAGTGCCTCCCACAATTTTATAGCTTCTTTCCCCTATTCCGCAATTTGCATGCACCACTATATTTTTCCTACTCCGCAATTTACGTATTCCCGTAATCAGTTTGCTCGGCAATTTACGTAAGTAATTGAAGACCTCGGAGGGGGGGAGTAAATAGTGATAACCCTCAGAATTGAGATTGACAGTATTCTGGATGTTAACAGCCTATAAGCCACATTATCTTTGATTTGGTTGAATATTTGCGTACAGTAAATATGTTAACAAATGATTGAATTATGTTGCTTGAAAAATATGGCAATCCTCTTGTGTTGGTGCAGTAAAAATTAAAATGTATGCAATTTGTATATGTGGGTTATCATTATTTACCCCCGAAGTCTTCAATTGACAACAGATCTAGTATTATTCCGGAATCTACAAACTCTGCCATGAGGTGTTGTTCTTGGTGCACTATGGAAGGCGAACTACAGAGCACCATGTGATGGTTAATGGAGCAATGACGGAATGTTGGTAAGGAAAACGAGAGTACCCAGCGAAAACCTATCAAGCACCGTCTTTGTCTATCACAAATTCTAGTTGATCCCGCCGGAATTCGAATCCGGGTTGCCAGCGTTGAAAGTCGATACTGTACTCGTTTTGACCAACACTAGATAGAGAAACATTGCGGGGCTCTTTTTTTCCTGTGGTCAAAATTTCACAGGGACACTGCTAAGGTACAACAGAATAGTATATAACAAGGAACAGTGAGTTCAGTAAAAGGAAGATAAATCTCCTCTATTGTCCATGCCGGCAAACGAATCAGGGACAGATTGTTTGGGAAGTGTGTATGCGAGTTGTTAGGTCAAGGCGGCGGAGATGTTTATAACTAAACTAATAATCTCACAATGCAACGAAAAAAAAAAATACAATATTAGTTCTGTAGACTGAATCTGCATTCTTTGGACTCGCTCAAGGGCAAAAACACCTACTGGTACATACGCGCTATCTTCTAATGAAGAAAATAAATATCGGTGACATCAAGTCAGCATGACTTAGTACATTCTCATACTTTAAAGTCACGAAGTGCCATTCTTAAGCTACGCTTTTATTGTCTTCAACTTGGGCCTCAGTCATCGTCCCGACATTTTATCACCATTATTAGAACCTGGATACTAAATCTAAAGAAGAACTAACAATACTAAATGCAACCAAACATTCACAAGTACAGTATTTACCACTTAACTGTGTATAAAAAAATACAAGTTGAATGCACATGTTATGCAACATGACTGGCTGGTTTTTTCAAGGCCGTCTCGAGATGCATCTAAACCAGGGTCATGTTACCTACCCGTCTTACCCGCATGCAGCTGTTGGAATTTTGGTGTAAATTTTCAGTGGCGTATACACTGACCTCTGCGTGCCGTCCTACACCCTAATTTAATTTCTACTTTTTTCATTTTTACAGTTTATAATAGCAAACTAACAGTAAGTTAGTATCAGTTACATAACGTTCCTGAAATTAATGAAATGATTGAAGTAAAAGTATTACTTTCAACAATATTTACTATTATTACCAAAATTATTTAATAATTAATAATATTAGTATCATGTTTTCATAATAGCCCTATATTTTATTTACTTACTTACATATGGCTTTTAAGTAACTCGCAGGTTCATTGCCGCCCTCACGTAAGCCCGCCATCGGTCCCTATCCTGTGCAAGATTAATCCAGTCTCTATCATCACATCCCACCTCCCTCGAACCCATTTTAATATTATCCTCCCATCTACGTCTCGGCCTTCCCAAAGGTCTTTTTTCCCTCCGGCCTCTCAACTAACACTCTATATGCATATCTGAATTCGCCCATACGTGCTACTTGCCCTGCCCATCTCAAACGTCTGGATTTAATGTTTCTAATTATGTCAGGTAAAGAGCACAATGCAAAGCGAGGGTCCAAGTTTCACAACCATACAGAACAACCGGTAATATAACTGTTTTATAAATTGTAACTTTCAGATTTTTTGACAGCAGACTAGATGACAAACCGAATGATAACACACATTCCCCATATATATTCTGTGTTTAATTTCTCCCGAGTATCATTTATATTTGTTACTGTTGCTCCAAGATATTTTGATTTTTTCCACCTCTTCGAAAGATAAATCTCCAATTTTTATATTTCCATTTCGTACAATATTCTGGTCACGAGACATAATCATATACTTCGTCTTTATTTCCAAACCTATCGCTTTACTTGATTCAAGTAAAATTTCTGTGTTTTCCCTAATCGTTTGTGGATTTTTTCCTAACATATTCAAGTCATCCGCATAGTCAAGAAGTTGATGTAACCGTTCAATTCCAAATCCTCTGTGTTATCCTGAACTTTCCTAATGGCATATTCTAGAGCGAAGTTAAAAAGTAAAGATGATAGTGTATCTTCTTGCTTTAGTCCGCAGTGAATTGGAAAAGCATCAGACAGGAGCTGGCCTATACTGACTCTGCTGTAAGTTCCATTGAGACACATTTTAATTTATCGAACTAGTTTCTTGGGAATACCAAATTCAACAGGAATGTTATATAAACTTCTCTCTTAACAGAGTCATATGCCTTTCTGAAATCTATGAATAACTGATGTACTGTACCCTTATACTCCCATTTTTTTCCAATATCTGTCGAATACAAAAAATCTTATCAATAGTCGGTCTATTACGCCTAAAACCACACTGATTATCCCCAATAATTTCATCTACGTGCGGAGCTTAGTTATTCTTCTCAAAAGAATATTGGACAAAATTTTATAAGATGTCAACAAAAGTTACTACAATTAGTCTTCTCTCCCTTCTTAAAAACAGGTACAATTATGGACTCCTTCCATTGTTCTGTAAAATTTCCTCTTTCCAAATAGCAAGTGCAAGCTTATAAATTTCGCTAGATAATGTGCTTCCACCCTCTTGTATTAATTCTGCTGGAATTTGATCGATACCTGGAGACTTGTATTTTTTTCAGATCTTCTATCGCAATTTCGACTTCAGAAAGTGTGGGTTCGGGTATAAATGGCTCAGCAGTTTGTATTTCAATTTCGTCCCGATCATTTCTATTTGGCCTATATTTTATTAAATTTAAAAAAATTGCCAGTTATAAACATAACGAAAATCGGAGTTGATTACCTCACTCTTTGTTTTACTACAAATTGCCACCTACATTGTGGCACTTCTTTCTGGCAATCTTCTCAAATAGGCTCCGTCTTCGAACAACTAACACGCAATAAAGAAAGAAAATGTTTATCACTAATTTTGCTTCGCGTATAGTTTTCCTGATAACTGTTAAGTTCTAGGGCATGGAACCCCGGAAGTAGATAATTCATATATTTTCTCCAATATTTATAGCCACTAATATTCACCCTATATGATTAATTGAAGAATATGTTAAAATTTTCGGATTGAGATTTGATTTAATCCACCAATAGATCCAATAACGACTGATTTTAAATTATTGGTTGACATGAACATTATTTATGGTTTCCTTCCTAATCAGAATCAGAAACTAATAATCTCCGCAAATTCTTCTCGTCTGTTTATTTTTAACTACTACAGATGGTAGGTGAAATGAGGGGAGGTGAAGAGAGTTAGTGGGATGAAAGAGGAAAACGGGGTACCCCGCGGAAAATATTCTTTGAAACGGCTGCTTTGACTACTACAAATTCCATTACAACTTCGCCGGGGATCGAACCCTCACCGGACGGATAGAAGACCAGCGTATTCGAGCTTTCTTTTTTTAAATTAATTTTACCGCCAGAAGCCATTTTCTTTAAGTTTTGTTCTTTCTGTTTCCTTTTTCTTACACTGATACAAACACAACACCCATGCTCGAGGTAAGACTCGAACCCACAACCCTTCGGATCAAACGGTAGAGATAATCCTTGCATTTACCGCTTGCAACACCCACGCCGGCCTTAACTGAGCCACAGATGTCAATAATCGGACAAATGCACCTTATATCACCATCACACCACCCGATGATGCTACGTCCATCATACAGAACTACTAAGTTAAACCTCAGTTAGGGACATTTTCATTCACACCAGTTCATTGTGCTAAGGCTGTGTCTCAAAGCTCAAGTCCATACTGTACACTAGTGAATAGCAACTAGGGGTGCTATGCATAGACATTTCGCTAGCCCGCGTTACGAGCGAGCTAAACTAGCCCCGGTTATCGAGTGATTACTTGTACAGGATTCATATATCATATCATATCATATCATATCATATCATATCATATCATATCATATCATATCATATCATATCATATCATATCATATCATATCATATATCATATCGTATCGCTAACAATGGTTTATGAATACGAAAAACGTTAGTTCGCTGATCATCCACCGGACGCTTGCGCTAAGAATGTCTATGAATATGGCCGCAAGTGACTTGTAAACTACACACTAGGGAGCTTCGGAAATGTATGCTTGAAACATGGCCTTCTTTATAGACTACCGGTATTTTTCTAAACATACATGACATCACGGTGCAGCACCGAATTAAGAAGGCAGTATCCTAATACAGTTCCATTACGAGTTATGTGGAAATTTTTTTATTGGGTTATTTTACGGCGCTGTATCAACATCTAGGTTATTTAGCGTCTGAATGATACGAAGGTGATAATGCCGGTGAAATGAGTCCGGGTCCAGCACCGAAAGTTACCCAGCATTTGCTCGTATTGGGTTGAGGGAAAACCCCGGAAAAAATCTCAACCAGGTAACTTGCCCCGACCGGGATTCGAACCCGGGCCACCTGGTTTCGCGGCCAGACTCGCTGACCGTTACTCCACAGGTGTGGACGAGTTATGTGGAAAAGATAAGGGCTTAATTTATTACAATAATATTTAAAACATTGTACAAAAGGTACTAAGAATGCCAATGTTCAAAGTTAACGTGTTATTCTACATTATATTTATATTATTTCACTTCCAAAGCATTTTCAGATTTAATAAATCCAACTGCTGATGAGGTATCCATGTTTGTTTAGTGAACAAATCAGCAATCAAGCAAGCATTTTCGTTTACTAGCTACTACGGACTTGGTTGCTATGCACTATGTAGCTTTGGATCGTAACTTCTGACGCCACATCCGGCTATTTAATCAACAATCTAGTTCACTTCAGCTGAAAATGTAGCTTTGAGATTCCCTGCGTTATCAAAAAATACTACAAGCATCCCATATGTCCCCAGACCAGCCCCCTCCGCAATTAACTAACCAGTGATTAGTGACTTTAATAAAATTCGCAACGAAAAGTGTAAGTAAACTCATATACTTAATTTGTCTGAAATATAGGGATCTGATCACACTGCCTACTTCTTTACATTTATATCTTACGTAAAAAATGAAATAAAAATGAGATTCATCAAATCCTGTAAATGCATAAATCATTTATGCTGTATGTGATTTTTATTGTGAACATGGTTGAGATTGTAAAGATGTTTGGGATTTGAAATAAAAATTATATATTTATTTTAATTTCTCTATTTATGCTCCGAGCTTTGATATTTAAAAAGGCGGAGTCTTCTCGTTAACTACTTCACAATTCCTTTCTTATTCCATGAGGCCTAGTAGGCCTAAAATTATTTCATATGAATTATGTCGCACTAAATTTATTGAACAAGTTTGGAATAATTGAACACGGACAAAGATATCGCAACCAAAAGATACATTTTCGTATCTGGGTTGCTGAAATTATTGTATATATCCGCGAATATCTCTAAGTGGACCTTTCAGCCACAACAGTTTTTTCTATTTGGTTATTTAACGACGCATTATCAACTACCAGGTTATTTAGAATCGATGGAATTGGTGATAGGGAGATGGTATTTGGCAAGATCATGCCGAGGATTCGATATGAATTACCTAATATTCGTCTTATAGTCGGGGAAAAATCTCGAAAAATCCAGCCAAATAATCTGTTCAAACGGGAATTGAGCCACCGTCCGGACGCAACTCCGAATCTGTAGGCAAACGTAAACCGCCTACGTTACACCAGTGGCTATCGCTATTGTTCTCGTTAGATTCCGCACAATGACAAAAGTAAAAGGCACATTTCACTTTCACTTTATACTTTCAGAATTTTTGTATTGCCATGAACGTAACTTTAAACGTAACGCCCGTACCGATACTATTCTGAAATAATAATCTTAGCAGCTGCTTCTTAAGTTGGTTGAAAGTTATCCTCTAGATTTCATTTCTTTAAATAAACACAATATCTAATCCAGATGAGATAAACACTGCACTTTAACACGAGCCAATTGATAAGACCATAAGCGTATTAACAACACGCGAACTTACCTCTTTGGCGAGGTGAATCTGTCTGCCGAACATCATGCAGCGGACCCTCTTAAAACAGATTTCTGTTGCGCGCGTCACACACATTGCAATGTTTCTGTCTTGCGCATACATCTGCTAAGAAAGAGAGAGTACAGTTAATAAACAATTTGAAGATATAAACATTTATCTAAGCACAAGCCATTGTATGAATGAATGAATGATTGAACAGAGTCAATAAGTCGATAAATGAATGAATGAATGAACAGTGAATGAATGAATGATGGCGTGAATTGAGTGTGTGAATGAATGGAGTGAATTAAATGAGTGAATAAGTGAATGAGTGAGTGAGTGAGAAAAATAAGCGAATGAATGAATGAACTGTAGAAATGAATTAAGTGAATTGTGCGAGTGAATGAAAAAGTTAGTGAATGAATGATTGAATGGAATGAGAGATTAAGCGGATTAATGAGTGATGAATGAATGAATTAGTGAACAAGTGACTGAAACAACTGAGTGAATATGAGTAGGGAAACTTCGATAATTAATAGAAACGATGTTGAACAGCAAGCTGTCAATTAATAATAGCGGGAATTCAGCCGGACCTAATAATATTTAGCAGATTCTTTCTCTTGGTTGCTTTCTTTAACTGTGATAACGTTTATGTAGAAGATGCCAAAATATGAGAGGTGCAGAAAGTATTAAAAGGAGTGGGAGAAGCGACGAGTGAATATGAGTAGGGATGGGATTTTTAGGTAAGTAAATGTTTTTTTCTGCATGTAGATAAAGGAACGCAACCAAGTTTAAAACTCCGATCCAAGAACCATTATCATAAATATGAAACCTTATTAAACTAATTTTTTAGTAAATTACATACATAAAAATCATAATAAATTCAAATTGTATCATCATAAATATGGAACTAAAAGATCCGATTTTATACGACTAGAGGAATCAAAGTGTTTCACAAGCACAGCTCTTAGCCATGGTACCCACTTTGGTCCAAGGTTATATAATAAAATAATTGAAAAATACCCAAATTTGGAAAATTTTAGTATCAGAGATGTCAAAAATAGCGTTAGGAATTTAATTTTTAAAGAATCTATATTGATTTAATACGTATATGTATTTGTATGATTTAAATTGTTAAAATTGAAATTGTATTTTTAAAGTTAATTTATTCCTATAATTTTTTTCTTGACCCACTTGTGTCAAATAATTATCTTTGTGTTAAGTATGTGTTTAGATAACTCCCTGAGCACGAGTTTTTACTCCTTCAGGGAAGAATTAAGACTATATTCTTGTACATGTTATTTTACTAACAATAAACAACAAAACAACATAAAAACACATATTTTTAGAAAAAAAATTATGTAAAATAAATATTTTCGAGATTTCCTTTATAAATACATATTTTAATCCCTTTTCTAATGGCTTTGCGTTAATTTATTTCAATTCAAAACATAAAGTAAATATTTTTTTAAATATGTAAGAACTTACATACTGTATATAAATACTGTAGAACTTTATATGAGATACATACATACATACATACATAAGTGTTCTGCCCATGGGTAGGTCTTTCACTGCAAACCCAGTATTCTCCAATCTTTCCTATTTTCTGCCTTCCTCTTAGTCTCCACGTATGATCCACATAACGTAATGTCGTCTATCATATGCATGCCTGCCACAAGCACTCAGATAATGACAGACTTCTACCTCACATTACCGAGGTCACACCATAATCGTGTTATGCACACCTTATCACCAGAAACAAACAGACTAAGTGGCAATCACATATTTATGGTCACAGTGAAGTGCACTGGTAACAACACATTCTTAATATAGACTTATTATCGCACATAGGATTACAAATCGACTATTATCTCCGTACAATTGAGTGGGTATGGAAGAGGGCTGGTCAGCAAATAAAATGCGAATATGAAGAATTGCTTTTATTTCAGCCAAAATGTTGACCGTACGCATGACTTTAAAATGAAAGATTTCTGGAAAATTTCAAATTCAAGATTTTCCATATGCTACGCGCGTTTAAACGTAGCAAATTGACCTCTCTGGTTTTACGATTCTACATCTGCAAAGGATCACCTCCTCTGAAAAGCGGCCTGCGGCATTTTAATTCCCACAACTACTGTCGGTGACTCAGGAGAAGACGAGAGCGGACTGAGGAGGAAGGGATGTGAACAGATAACGTAAGACAACACGAGCAATATTTGTACTGCAGTAAGCGAAAACATTAGGTCTCCTTCTGTTCAACTTAGCTTTAATGTCCATATGCATTGTTACTCATGTTTCCTGCAGGAGTAATAACGTGGCTACTGGGATGCTTATCTGAGCGATGTTTATAATAATCAGCAGCGATAATCATGAAGGTCACATTCTTTCCGCTCGTCTTCTCCTGAGTAACGGACAGTACCTTCTTTCTGGTCTTCTTCTTTTCCTGGAACCATGTATCCAAAACACAATAAAGTACATAATCGATTATCCGAAATAATTGGGGACGGGGGTGTTCGGATAACTGATTTTTCGGATAACCGATCATTCACGAAAACAAATTGTACCATTGTCATAGCAGCAGTATGAAACAAAGAAACATTCATATTAAACACAAAACTGTACATACAGTATATACTGTACACGTATTTTGTATCACACGTCTTATAAATAACACAACAAACTGAATAGTCTAGTTTGACAAGTTCAAAACGGCCATTAATGTAGGCCTACAGTTAAGAAAAGAAGTCCAAACTTTTTTTTTTTTGCTTCACAGCTGAGACTCGTTGTTTTGCCGCTAAATCTCGCAAACAGCGCTAGCGGAACTTCTACATGGCGCGGGCGCAAATCCAAATTTGCCGACTGGAACGCTTTCGGTTAACCGATGTTTCGGTTGATCGGTATTCGGATAATCGATGCTCTACTGTAATATGATTTTAGACATTCTCTGGTAAGTTATTTTTTTGTAGGTGCCTGAGAGAAATATGCGGTGAGATTTTGCAAAGCAGACAATATCCTTTGGTTTCCATATCTCATCTAACTCACACTCAATCCACCGCTGTGGGGTATCGGTTAGCATGCCTGACAGTGAAACGAGCGGGCCTAGTTATCTGCTTTGGAAAGCTCTTCCGAATACGACCCTAGCATCTTCATCTGAGGTCTCAGCACCAGGGTACAAACTGCGGAAAGACAATCTGAGACTTCTAGCCTGCTGTAATGCGAGTGGAAGTCACGGAGTGTCTCTTGTTTGTACTGGGAAAGATACAAATCCCAGAGTGTTGCCAGTTCTGTACTACTCCCAAAAGAATGCCTGGATGGAGAAGACAATATTTAATGAGTGGTTTCAAAGTGTTTTTGTACCGCGTGTTTGTCAATATATAACAGTTGTAATTTGCCAGAAGAAGCTATTCTTTTGTTGGAAAATGCTTCTGTGCACACAACTGACAGTATAGCGAGTGCTGATAAAATAAAATGTCATTTCCTACCGGTACACACCAGTGGTCAGTGGTGAGCAGAAAATCACTGACCTGTGATTTTATCACGGTATTCGAAAAATCACGATCACAGCTGTGATTAAACAGCTCTTTAAACGGTGATCACAGTTCGAGAGCTAAACTGCTCACCAGCTGAGACAGTTCATGTTCTTTACTTACTGCGTGCGCTGAGCTGCTGTGCTTATGCTACCAGTGACAGCACTGGGAACAACTACGCCCGCGAACTGTGAGCGCTCGATTTTAACAAGACATTCAGTGTAGCCAACTCAGTAGATTTCAGGCTGATCCTGGCAGATTTCAATTTCTTAAAGCCGGAAAATATATTATTGTCAGCCGACAGCCGAAAATCTGGCAGGTTTTTACATTGCTTAATTGATTCCATTATGTTAAGCAGTGACATTATTAATTGGCTACACTAATCAACCAGTAAAATTATAATAATAACAAAATTTTACCAAATATGACAATGATTTAAAAATAACAATGTTTCATTCATCTTCTGAGTGATGTGTGAATACACACACACACACACACACACACACACACTGTCAAAATTACTAATTTTCCATTTTTCCCTTATAATATTTCACTTCACATCAAATGGAAATCATTATATTGGGTAGCCAGACGACAAATGTTCAGCTTGTCTACAGCAGACGTCTCCAAAACCGTACTCGCGAGTAAGCCCCTGAACGGAACCGAAGCCAGTACGTAATGAGCGCGCTCCGCCTCACCCATCCCCACTAGTACTGTACTCAATGTTTATGCGCAAACGAAGAGCAGTGGCAGACTGCCATTATCACTGTGTTGGTCGGAGTGTTCTACCGGTTCACAATGTCTTCTAATCATTGATGTAGTACATTCAAGGATGAAGAGGAAGAGAAATATTTTGTGTTTTTGGGGAGAATGTGAAATGCTTAATTTGTTCGAAAATTCTTAAGGTTGTGTTAAAATTCAACATGCGACGACAATACTCGACTCTTCACAAAGAATGTCATACAATTACAGGCATGTTGGACATATGAAAATAATTTATTTTGGGGTTATCTGTAAAACTGTTGGTTATACATAATAATCAGTATATTACAATACGTTTACACTCAGTTCCGCATGACATACTTATAGTTTTTTTGTTTAATTTTAGGTGAAATGCTTAGGCTACAAATATTTTGATAAATATAAAACAAGAAAATAAAAACACAAATCATACAACGTGTTCTCAGTCTTAAACAAAAAAAGCTTCTTGCTAGCTATGTTCTAGCTTGGAATATTGGAAAATCAATTAAGCCCTTTACAGAAACATCATTTATAAAATCGTGCACACAGGACGTTACTAAATTCTGTGTCCAGAACAAAGTCAAAGTTTAAGAAAATTAAATTGTTTCTAATTACAGCTCAGAGAAGGAATTACAAGATTGTAAATGTAATTGAATCTAAAGCTGAAACCACAATTAACCAGTTTGTAGCTTACTCACTTGCATTGGACGAAAGCACAGATAGAAATGACAAAGCTCACCTAGCCATTTTCATCCGAGGAGTTAATGAACATTTTACTGTGTCTGAATGTCTTCTAGATGTAATTAGAAAATACAACTGGAGAAGATCTTTTCCAGGCACTGAAAGGCACCATTGAACAGAAGAGGTTGAATTTGCAATGGCTTGTGTCAATAGCAACAGACAGGGCTCCAGCTTCATATATGTCAAAATAATATATAAACGTATGATATTTCTTATTCTTTTGATGTTATTATTTGTAAACATAAGCAAACCGTTGCCGCGATCCCCCACTGACCGCTCCCGTATGTTGCGGTACGAGTCTCTTCCCCTTCTCTAGCCTTACAGCACACTGTGTTCGGCGGTCAGCATCGAGAGCACGAATGACGATTCGCTTTTTGGAGACCTCTGGTCTACAGCATTAGATTAAATGAATGAATGAATAAATAATTAGATGAATAAATAAATAAATAAATAAATGAATAAATAATGACTTTTAAATCTTTAATCTGTTTTTAAAGTGATGAAACGCCTGTATTTACATCTCAGTATTGTGCTTACACTTGACTTCTGTGGAGTACAAACACATAACCTCAACATATTCTCGCCCTCATTTACCATGTGCGAAATATCGAGAGCACTGAAACATCGCAGTGAGACGCTCTGATGAGCGGAGAAGAATGAACTGTTCAGTGTTCACCTCGAATAAGTTCGCAGTTCAATCACTGTTTATCAATGTTTCACTGGCTAAGAACACCGTGATCATAAATGAGCAATCACAGGTCGAACAGTGATCACAAAAGAGCAGTTTATCTGATCACTACACACCACATCCATCATACAGCCCACGGACCAGGGAGTTCTCGAAAGCTTAAAGCGGAAATAACGCAAAGCTTTGGTGCGAAACTTTCTTGAACAGCATGATCTGCAATGTGCTAGAGACTTCTGGAAGCGATGCACAATCGAAGATGCTATATGTAATATAACGCAAGCATGAGATGACTTGTCACTTCAGACACTAACAAGATGTTGGAATAAGATAGGCCTACTATCTGAATAAATTGAACTTTGAGAAGAGTTAATTATGTGTAGGAAATAGAGTTGTCACATCAAATCAATATACTGTAGTTTTGTTAATTCGGCCACAGAAGTCTGTGATATTATTATGTTAGTCATACTGAGAATGAAATTCATGACCGTAAAAATGCTGCTTGAAAGCAACATCATATTAGCAAAATTTGATTTGTTATATTGAATTATTTCAACGTTATAATTGAGGGGCTCAGAACAAATAGCAGGTAAGTGACGGAAACGTAGTTTTGAGGAAATTAAGTTAAAGTTCTACATGCAATGAAATATTATACACTAGTTTGGTGAAATGATGCCCATATAGCAGCACGGCACAGTGTGATCACTTACCTGATTTTATCTGAAAGAAACTTCCTTTTGGGCTATCACAACACGCACTTACCTAATTTTTTTTTAATAATGTCACTTACCTGCTTTTTGTTCTAAGCCCCTCAATTGCTTGTTTGTTAAAATATATATATGATAACGTTATGCAATTTGTGTTCTTTTGTTTTGTGTGTTTTTGGAAAATATAATTTCAAATAATGCTCCGCCATAAATGTTGTAACTAAAACCTTGTGCATCCCTCGTGTTTATCGTACGGCTCGTCCTCCCCCCTCCCCCACCTACGTTACCAGCATTTCGTTTATGTTTTCACTGTGCCTAAATGAGATGCTCTGCTATCCAAGTAAAAATATATGGGTACTCGGCTTATTCAAGTGACGTTGGCAACACTGCCCGATTTTCCTCCAGCTCAACTCCTACGACTGTAGCGCATGCCGTTTTCTTCCCGCGAAGGTATTTCGATTTATTGTTGAATGGTATTTGGATTAGCACGTGTGTCAGGATTAATTCAAGTGTGATAAGTAGAGCCCGGATGTTAGGCAAAATGCCTTTTTTTAAGCTGAGTGTATGTATGAAAGACCTATTAGAGATAAACACGTTTCTACACATTTGGGGACGATAGCCCAATTTTATTTTGCCTTTTTTGCCTATCTTAGCTCCCGTTGCCTTTTTTAAAATGAAATGCCTTTTTTTAGCCTTTTTACGTCGTTATCGTACATTTTCTATATTTTTAATGCATTTAAAATAAACCGCACATAAATTATGTCCAAAAACAAACCAGAAAGGTTGTACAAATTAAAAATATATATTCACCTCACACAAATATTTGCTGAGAATCTTATTCTGCAGCAATACATATGTTTCCAAGGAATCGTAAACTTTTCTTCCCTATTGATTCCATCTTTTATGTCACTTAACAAAGATGTTTGAACAGTATAACCCTCAGTGCTCAAGTCACTTCGGAGTTTATCAGCGAAAGAAAGGGGATGAGGGAAGTATTAAAAGCAAGTCTCCAGGTCCCGTTACTGTTGTCACTTACAGCACAAGTCACGCGTACTTTGAAGTCTCTAATCCCTACTCACACCTCTCTTTTTAAGACAATACACAGTCAGTTTATCCCGATATCTGAAAGAAAGTAGAGACAGTCCTTCTGAAATAAGTTGTTTTAAGTTTGCTCCAATCACTTCAGTAGTAGTAGAAAGATATTTTTCCTCCATGAAAAACGTTCTCTGTGACAGGTGGCTCACTATGCCAGTTGACAACTTAAAAAAGCATCTTGTTGTGGCATGTAACCAAGGAAAGTAAATGGGATAGTTTATTAAGTTTTTGTCTATTTTTTGTCTGTTTCCATGAATAATAAATGCCTATTTCACTGCCTATTTTTATTATTTTAGTGCCTATATGCCTACCTATTTGAACCAAAATAAATGCCTAAACATCCAGGCCCTAGTGATAAGTGTATAGTTTGTGAGTCTTATATTTTCAATGGACTCGTGATGCATAGGCACGCATATCGCTCGCTCTTCTTGGAAAGAGGTTAAAAAATCACAGTATTTCCAATCAGCTGGACGGAACAGTGGACGATTCTGGACGAATGTTCGGGCGACGACGAAAAAAGCACAGAATGAAAACGTTAATAGTAATGGTAGGTATGGTATATATTTATAACAAACCACGCAGTATCATACAAAAAAAGGTAGTTAGTTAATTTACTGACACAATACAATTAATGTTGCACGATATCGTGTACACGACTGATTAAGCAAGATAACTGTATTGCAAAACATGCAAAGTCCACACAAATAAGTACTGTCATAATGGGAAGCATGTCAAGAAATAGAACTGTCAATTTTCTATTTTTAAATCAATAGTTTGCAACACGTATGCCTACAGTTTTATTTTTGGTTACCTCAAAAGGTGGATTTTGTTACTTGGACTAGGCTATTTAATTTATTTTGAGTATGGAATGATGAAAAGGTATTTCTATTAGCGACCTTATCATTCCGTCACCGCACTATTTCCAATTTTATTGCGATGTCCAAACAATAAGTTTAGCCATGATGTTACTCTGGCAGATAGCGCTAATATAGTAGTACAGTTCAGTACATACAGTCACAAAGCTTGAGGTGTTTTTTTTTCTTTTTGCATTTCTCGCGATACAAAGCTCCAAGCGGTTAGCAACTGAGAGTACTAAGAACAATAGTCTCTGCGACAGAAGCGATTCTAGTGGCTAGAAACTAAAGTTCAACTGTCATTGGATGCATATTCTCTACTAGAGATGAACAACGATCGAGAAAGCGAGACTAACAGCGCCCGCAAAGCCGAAAACCCGCACGACAATGTTTTATTACGTCACGTCCTTGACGTAAAGACTGGTTGTGAGTGTTCCGAAACTCGAGAATGATCACTCCCGAAGTCAAGCAGCCTTGAATCGCCACAGTTATTTTTACCTGACTGAACTTTTATCTATTTTGGCAACTGTTAGGTATATATGTATAAACAATCAAGCAATCTATTTGAAACGTCTCTACCTTTCAGTATATAATATTCCGTTCCCCAGTTTTATTTAATTACTAGGCTCTTATTAAAAGGCTACGAATTTTATTTTCATATTTCTAGGATCAAGTGTGCAGTCTCAAGTGAAAATATATTAATGTTATGTTTTATGTTTCTTAGAAATGTAAATTTATTTGACAATTGTTTTGTTTCTATTTATATAACCATAGGCAATATACAATAGAACCAGGACATTTTGATAACTGAGAACTGTTCTAGTTTGTCTTTTTGTCTCGTTTAAACATTTATAATGTTACTTATTTCAATGATGTACGTTATTCAAAGTTACGAAATCTTTCCACGCCGACCAAATGCTATTTCGAGAAAAAAATTGCACAAAATTAAAAAAATTGTAGAAAATTACTAAATTGTAAAACTATAAAAATTTGTAAAAATTGTAATTGTAATATTGTAAAATTTTTACTTGTTCCACATCTTAAAGCTTTATTGCTCATGTAAGATCTATGGAATAAAATGAATGAATGAATGAATGAATGAATGAATGAATGAATGAATGAATGAATGAATGATGAGCGAGACTCGAAACGCACGAGAATGACGAGACGAGACTCAAAAGATAAATGCAACGAACACAACGAGCGAGAGCGGCAGTTAGTTTTGTTCATCTCTATTCCTTACGTACTGAGCTTTGTGACTGAATGTCCTAGACTGTGATAGTAGCAAAATTAATCTCTATTCTCGGTGAACCGCAGTGTGATGTCAAGTGAAATGAGGGAATTGCTCAACGATAGTGCTCTGATAATAATTATATACTGTGTTATTGACAATTTATAGAATATAATATTTACATCGACTGCGGCAAAGTAGGCTTAGTAGTAAATGTGATAACGGAGTTATTGGGCATATTTAGCAATGAACAAAGCGCTCTATTGTTTTTATATAAGGAAGGCGACATCTAAACCTTTGCATAACTTTGTCTACGATAAGGAATCGAAATCGTGTTTAGAGAGAAAAAGAAGCATATGTATGGAATTAACTTTTTTCTATAGTTCACTCTATTAGATGGAAATTTAATATCTCATAATATGTAATCAACTCAAGAAATCTTATATTTCTTGATAAATAATAAAAAATTATAAAATTAAAATCATGTGGCTCGAAAAAGCTGTGTTGTTCGTGTAAGGTCACAGATTAATACAGTAGATAATGGTTTAAATCTGTGTATTATAAGTTGAAATAATTGAAATATTAATTTCTTTTTAAATAATATTTTCTAAAAAATTTTGCTAAGTATATAGTAAGCTCAGGGGCAGGTATATAATATGGAGATTAATTTTATCATTTGTGTTTTTTTAATATTGATATCGGCGGAATTGTTGGAGATTGATTTGTACTCTTGCTGGTGATTAATGAAAATTTTGGAAAATATAAATATTTTGGAAATGGAGTATTACCTCAGTGTGAATATTAGTTTCCAAATAATTAAAATTAAAAGTTCATTGGATTCTGGTAAAGGTGCGGTATGGCCAATAGACAATATTTGTCCGATTGACACTGCATTTAACACAATTCATTAAAAGCGAAAAAATCTTACAGCCCTCAAATTAACACTTTCAATTTATTCGTGAAATACTGAAATCTCCGTCTTTTGAGTTCACTAATGTAATCAGAATACATGGAACACCATGCAATGTAGCCTACTTGGATATATAACAAATTCAAGTGAAAAAAAAAACGAACAAAACTGAGAATATGAAATTCGCTATAAAACGACGCAATAGTAATAATTCCCGAATGAGTTCATATTTTGCTATTAGAACTCTATTTCGCGATTGTACGCGATTGTTTTATCCGCATATTATTAATCACAATCACTTAATTCGCAAATATTAGTAAAATGTATTGTGTATCTAGTATGTCATGATTTTCGCGATCTCCATAAATAACCTGCCCTGAGTATGCCTATCTCGAACAAACATAGTACTGTATTTGGTAATGTTTAGTCAAAATTTATTAAGAACCTGTTTTAAGTTTAAGTTAGGTGGCAAATAAGTTAATAATATTGTTTTTAGAACATATTATTAAGTAACAAAATAGAACATTACTTATGATTGTGACTTATATGTTAGAAGAATACATGGAATAATTACGTGAAGTTGGTTATCACGATGTCATCCCTTCACCTATTATTAGACAACACAGAAGGCTGCATTTGCGTCGAAAAAATAACGTATACATGTCCTATGCGGGATACAAACTCATGATCGTGGGTTCTAAAGCATAAGTATACACGTAATAATTTCCTGAAGTTGCTTAACAGAATGCCGTGTCTTCATATATTGTTAGACAACACAGAGTATTACCACATTCTAGTATATACAGTCACGAAGCTCAATACGTAGTAAATATGCATCCATAGATAGTTGCTGACCACTAGGATCGCTAATATCGTCTCATTACAGACAATGCGAAATAATACCGGCATAGTCTATTGTTTTTAGCACCCTCACAACTCAAGTTTCGTGACTGTATATACTATAGTCCCGTCGCTCTAATTTCCGGCAGCCAATCACGTTGCAGGTCGGCTACATTTAAACGCGTGCGTCTTATCATTCGCTGATGAAGATGTTAAGCATTTCCTAAGGCTGGATAAATACTTAATATATAATCGCCCGCTATTTTGGCTCTTTCGTTCGCGTTCGCAGAAAGCACACGAGGACGTTATTTGCCGCTCAATTATTTGCTGAATTACAGTTCGTTTGATTTATTATCATAGGAGCTACGACATGATAATGTTTAACGGTGTGGCAAATAGATCCCTCGTCTGGTAGCTCGGCAACGAAAGAACAAAAATGGCGAATGATACTACCTACCTAGACTTTATAGAGCCTTGACTTCCTAAGACGTAAGCAAAGAGGAGGAGTCACGTCGGGAATAACAGTGTCGCGACTATAGACTGTGGTATTACATTTAAATCTGATAAGTCTTCATGTTCTAGACAACAATTCATAACTTTTTGCTGCACCGGAAGTCCCCCTGTGGGGACTTCGTGGTTACTAAGCAAAATCAACGATTCAGCCGTCTTATAGACTGAAGTACAGTAAACGAATAGGTTAAAAAAAAGTTATGTTTTATTTAACGACGCTCGCAACTGCAGAGGTTATATCAGCGTCGCCGGATGTGCCGGAATTTTGTCCCGCAGGAGTTCTTTTACATGCCAGTAAATCTACTGACATGAGTCTGACGCATTTAAGCACACTTAAATGCCATCGACCTGGCCCGGGATCGAACCCGCAACCTTGGGCATAGAAGGCCAGCGCTATACCAACTTGCCAAGCAGGTCGACGAATAGGTTTATGTGGGCTGATTAAAAACATAAGTTTACCGCACTGTCATTTTGTATCTAGACAATAATTAATCTCGCTTACTTGCATTCGAAGAAAAGAGGGTGCGCCAGTTTCCACTACTGATTATCAAGTTTCTCTCTCGTATTTATTTTTGCTGAGTAGACTGCAGCATCATCGTGACTCGATTTTGCTAGTCATTATTACTCGTACACTCATCACGACGAGGTTTCACTTAGGTAAAAAAAATACAAATTACTCTCATGCTGGTTGGTAAATAAACATGTGATGAAGCTAGGCTATATACAGTGCCTTCCGTTGATTACCACTTACAAGCGAAAAACTTTATTGCCAATAAACCTATGGAGTGGCAGCTGATGACCAAAGCTCGGAACTTGGGGACTTGTGTGTCGTGTGCATGAGTACGGTTACAGGTACAACGTATACAAAGCTCACGCTGTAAGCGCTCAAGGACAGTCGTATGTACTAAGAAAGTGGTCACATCTACGCACGAGGAAACTGTGTCATGTTGAAGCCAATGACAATCAGAGAATTACAAATAAACGGTCTGTTAGAGAAATTAGAAAATACGTGTTATTCGAATGGCTATTATAGAAGTTTGAAAATACATTTTTTTTTAAATTTTAGGTATAGAATTTCGTGGAGAAATTCGGAGGAGATACATTATTTTCTACGAATGGAGAGTTTATATTTTGTAAGTTGTGCCACACACAAACTAAAGGCTGGAAACGGCATTCATTGAAAGACATTGCAGTCCCTTAAATTGATGAAAATTTGTCCATAGCCATGGATCAAGTCGTAGAGGGATCTGCCCTAGTAGTGACACACAAATTGAAAACTATTTTCGAGAAAAATTTAGGATATACTTATCTTTCTCAGATAAGAGATCAGCTAGCAACTACTGAAAATCGAACAAAACAATGACAGTTAAAACATTTATTTTAAGTTTGTTCCCGTCATTTCATGTGACGTGGAAATAAGTTTTTCTCGTTTCAAATCATGTTTAACTCACTGACGAAGAAGTTATGGGTTCGAAAATCTTCGAATGTAAGTAGTCATACACTGTAATATAATGTACAGAGCAGAACAGTAAATTTGATATATTGCTGATGTTTATTTTTATTATATATATCCTATAAAATTACGTGTTTCAACCTACTACAATACTATCAATATGTTGCTTCAGCCAGAAACCACTTTTATAGTAGACCTGACAGTACCTCCGTACTGGAAGCGGGAGTTTGTTGACATTGAAGTCCGTCGCTTAGCCACGTGCAAAGACACAAGTCCCCAAGTTCCGAGCTTTGCTGATGACTACGGGATAAGAGACGAAGAACTGCATTTCTCTTTTGACGTAAATACTTCTATATCGAAGGGTCACTAGAGAAATCAGGGTTACGGAACCAGACAGCTGAATCTGGGAACGAAAATTGTAAGGTTAACTTACTTAAAATTGGATAATTAAAAAGCTAATAGGATTATGATATTGGACACCATAATATGTAAAATGATCACAAAAATATCTGAGGTGGTATACGTATATTTACAATTAGAAAATTTTGAGAAATTAACAGTTTACTACTTTATTTATATGTGTGCCAAAGTTCCGTTAAGATAACGTAGCTCCTATAACAGTGTTACTCACTGCAAATTGGAGGAGAGCCAAAAATGAGAAATAGTAATTTTCCGAGAGTCACAATGCATTTCACAATACTGGAGCTTAACAAAATGTGCGGAATTTAATTAACAAATTATTTGGCCTATTATCACTGGTTAATAGCCATCTTGCATCTGGTATGTGATAAATCAATTCATATCAAATTTTGGTTGTAAAATCCGAAACGGCCTTCAGAATTGCTGTATCCTGTAAGGGTTTTGAGATATTTTCGATTTTATATGGATTTTTTAATATCTTTACATTGTTAATGTCATTTTTCAGGGATCGAATATAAAAATCAGAATTATGATAATTAAACTCTGTATTTGGATGTAATATATGGTGGAAGAAGTTTTCAAAAGAGTCACTACATGGCAGAGCTATTTAGTTGAGCGAGAAATGTACTGCCTTTGTCTGGTAGAGGCGACTCAGCTAGCGACTTCAGCCCTGTATACTATATAGTGCGTGCTGAAACGTGATTTTGTTAGTTTATAGGAGTAATATGTTGTCAAGAAAACATTAGTGGTGTTCTAAGTGTTATGTTATGCTTAAATTTAAAATGATCCATATTTACCGATATCGTATTACCACAGTCTAGTATTTGTGTTGCAGTGTTGAGTGAATACCCATTGTTGACAGTCACAAAGCTTGAATTGTTGAGGGTACTAGGAACAGTAGTGTTTCAAATTGTATGTGATGAGTCGATAGTAGCGGTCCTAGTGGTTAGCAACTATCTATGGATGCATATTTCCTACCTATTGAGCTTCGTGACTGTATATACTAGACTATGGTATTACTGCCTTTGTGTTATTGCTGTGTATCTAGGCAATGTGACGTGATATAAAGAAACTGATTTTTACACTGAATTCATCACCCCAAAATTAGGTAAATCCACTCATTTGCACACCAGATACACGAAAAAAGTTTCAATTTGTCGACTAGTGTTATTATTATTATTATTATTATTATTATTATTATTATTATTATTATTACTTAAATATAAATATAATGAAAAACACATATTAATGGTATTTTAAAATTGAAAGGCAAACTCTGATACTTTTCTGCGAAATCATACCAATATGAACAGGTTTTTTTATTGTTTCAGATCACCTTACTCTGTTTTAAATTTGGAAATTTAGAAAATGAAAGTGTTACATGCAGCTAGAAGGCACTACTTAACAATTTTCGCATTTGTAAATGACTTAATTTCTGTTAAGTGGTGCGATAGTTTTGTTGTCATTTATTTTTATGTACAGCGGAGAATATTATTTTGTGTACACATATTACGGACATTTTTAACATTTTCAGTTCAACTATTCTTGTTTTAGAATGTTTTAGATACTTGTTATCAAAATTTGAATCCATGCTGTTGTAAGATATATTAAGATAAAAAGGTTTATAACCCATTATTATATCAAGACAGAATAAGCAGATAAGACATGACACTACCTCTATTTAAAGAAAACAATTACGTGTCGTTGAACACCTTGACTCCCAGTAATGATGCAAGGTAACCAGAGTTTTCTCCAGTTGCACATTACTGCTGAAATTAAAAACTAATTCTCAGAAAAAGAATAGTAATAGTAATATTAGTTCAAGAGCCGCAATAGAAGTCTTTGAGAGCCACATGCGGTCCGTGGGCCGCGTAATGAGTACCACTGTCCTATAATGTTAAATATGGATCTCCAGACACGCTATTTATTATGTAACGTGTAAATGTTCCAGCTTTCTGGTTTCAAATTTGAATTAAGACAGGTGGTTTGGAAATTATAAGCATTTAATTACAACAGAAAGACGCGTAGCAGTTGTTTAGCAAATATTATATGGGCTATATACATATGTATATATATAAATTGTTTAATAGTTGTTTTTGGGAGTGAAACTATGTTGAAGGTAAATATACTGTTATCGTCATCATTTATACTTATTACAGATGTATTCTAAGTATAACTAATTCAAATTAAAGTGACATTTTCAATTATAAACGCTAAATTATTATTATTATTATTATTATTATTATTATTATTATTATTATTATTAGTGTTTATATCGCATAATTGCAGTTTACCTAAGTACCGACATATCCATCGGGGACAGCATTGCAGAATGCGCAATGTCGTCGGATAGGTGGCAGATCTGTCGCGGGGACATGACTGAATGATAGTTTAAAATAGATGCTTGGAATAAAAGACAATATAAGTCGTTACTTCCAATGCTATTTTAAAATAATAAAAATGATCCTCAATTTAAATAAGTGGTGGACAATAAAATATACATATATTTTGAAACCGAGAGCAATTTTTGTTTATGTGAGATATATTCGTATTTGTACAAAATTTCATTGCAGAGAGATTAGAAATGAGACTTTTTATATCGACTAGTAATTAAGAGGTAATGAATACTAGTAACCTGGAAACTAATAAACCCATATAATCCTAATTTGGTACGGTAGGCCTACATACTCTGAAAATCATAAATATTGTAGAAATTTCTTAATGACAACTTCAAAATTGCAGAAATTGAAAGAACTGAATCATAATAATTAGTTAATTACCCTTAATTATAGCTGAATAAATATTTGCATTAAATTAATGAAAACGTATCCACATGTACAGGCCTACATGTGCATGTATTTTACTCTATTTTACAGTCCTTATCAGATATGTGCAAACTTTGAGAACTGTATATCTAAACACTAATGAGAAAACAGAATATTTTGTTTCCTACAATATTAAGTAAAAAAATGTGATTTGAAAATTGATTATCTATCTTTAGGTGGACGTGCGACCTAATTCAAAGACAGTTTTAGGGTCTAAATCTCCTAATAATAATCTACGAGAATGAATGGTGGAGATTTATGAGGTTGCATTGTGTGAAAGATATTAAAATTGCTTTTATTGAATTTAGTAACTAAAAAATCTTATTGCATTCATGGTGCTTTATTTTATACCATTTTCGTTGTCGTCAAAATTAAGTTATTGTTGTTAAATTTTTCTGTTGTTAATTCAGAAGCGTGCGTTCATGGGTTTTTGTTTTCTGTCATTGTTAATCATATGCCGAAATAAGTACACTCAAAAATCAGTCAGGATAGTAAAGCATGTTTTTGTGATTACAGATTATTCTACATTGTACATGTTATTCTGCTCCCATGTATTGTGAGTGGCGCAACCTCAGTTTGCGGGTAGAGGAGACGTCCTCCAGATAAGGACGGTAGCTGCAAATATATTGAATAAGGAGTCGTGGACAGCCGATAAGGGGTGGTCCTCCAGCTTGGGGGTTGGGCGAACCGTAACAACCCATCACCGTAAAAAACAGCTTGTTACGAAACCACACAATAAACACGTATGGACGAATCCAAAAATACATACAGAGTGTTAGTTGGGAGGCCGGAGGGAAGAAAACCTTTGGGGAGGCCGAGACGTAGATGGGAGGATAATATTAAAATAAACTTGAGGGAGGTAGGATATGATGATAGAGACTGGATTAATTTTGCACAGGATGGGGACCAAAGGCAGGCTCATGTGAGAGGGGCAATGAACCTCCGGGTTGCTTAAAAGCCATAAGTAAGTAAGGTTATTCTGCAAGGTCCTGCGCCCCATTAGACTTCTTCCTCTGGGGTTATGTAAAAAATAAAGTTTACAGTGAAAACATTCCGAATCCTGTCGTCCTCAAGGAAGGAATCAGACAGGCACTTGATTGCAGGCGTTACTTCAGACGTTGTAGCAGGAATGTGGACTTGATATCGAGAGGCAAGAGATTGAGCTCCAATGTTCGTAAAAGTCCTCACTACATTTACAGTCAGATCTCATGCTTAACTGAGCGAGGTGTGACTACATAAATTCTTGTAACAAAGAGCAGGTTAAGCGTGGCTAAGAATGGGGGCATGGAAGGGTAATAAAATTGTCAACGAAGAAGGAGAGCGCCTTTGTCCCCTTTGAAGAGAAAAGAACTCCTACAGACATATTTTATTACAGTGTGTCGAATTGGAACAAGTCCGGAGAAAATATCTACCACCCTCGATGCTAAGTCAGAATAGGAGTTCGCTTGCATGTCTTTACCTCATGGGGAATAGAGAATACGAACAAAAGACTGGATTGTTCCTCTTTAAGGCGAGACAGATTAGAAGTGCAGCTGTGGAAGTTTGTGATACGAACTGACGAAGGGATATTGGTATATGCTCAATTATACACATTTATGTCGGTTTTATGTTAGGATATATTATATGTGTTTTGTTGTGCCATTTTCATTTGAATATATATGTTCTTTTAGAGAGTGGTTGGATATAATCATAGGTGAGGGGAGTGAGACCCACAAAGTAGGACTTGTTTTAGGTACAAAGCACGTACGATCAGAAGACCCGTACACTGGATTTTAGAGAAAATTACGATAATATAACATCTACATGTATAATATTACTCAATAAATCTATCTGTCTGTCTACCTAATTACCTATCTGTCTGTCTGTCTGTCTGTCTATCTGTCTGTCCGTCTGTCCGTCTGTCCGTCCGTCCGTCCGTCCGTCCCTCCGTCCGTCCGTCCGTCCGTCCCTCCATCCATCCATCCATCCATCCATCCATCCATCCATCCATCCATCCATCCATCCATCCATCCATCCATCCATCCATCCATCCATCCATCCATCCATCCATCCATCCATCCATCCATCCATCCATCCATCCATCTATCTATCTATCTATCTATCTATCTATCTATCTATCTATCTATCTATCTATCTATCTATCTATCTATCTATCTATCTATCGCCGTTATGACCTATGTCGTGCTGTTAACGCTGCGCATATTGAAAATTACTAATACTCGGATTTTTTTTTGAGTTATTAAATTTATAGTAATAATAAATCTGTAGCCGAAATTTTTCTGGTAATTTTCGATTTTCCAAAAATAAGTGGTCCTAACATATATGATTAACCACCCTGAAACCGAAAATCGCTTTTTTGAAATTTTTGTTTGTATGTGTCTATCTGTCTGTCTGTATGTTTGTTACCTTTCCACACGATAATAGCTGAACGGATTTCGATGAAAATTGGAATATAAATTAAGTTCGTTGTAACTTAGATTTTAGGCTATATGGCAGTCAAAATGCATTATTTAAAAGGGGGGTTATAAGGGGGCCTGAATTAAATAAATCGAAATATCTCGCTTATTATTGATTTTTGTGAAAAATGTTACATAACAAAAGTTTCTTTACAAATAATTTGCGATAAGTTTTATTCCTTTAAAACTTTTGATAGGACTGATATTTAATGAGTTAAATGAGTTTTAAAATTAAAATAATTGCCATCTAAGGCCGTGTAATGAATTAAAAAACAAATGACTTCGTCTATAAGGGGCCTTGGACAGCA
The DNA here is from genome assembly GCF_040183065.1 of Periplaneta americana. Classification (NCBI taxonomy): domain Eukaryota; kingdom Metazoa; phylum Arthropoda; class Insecta; order Blattodea; family Blattidae; genus Periplaneta; species Periplaneta americana. The sequence goes on from NC_091129.1 coordinate 96,194,853, forward strand.
ACAATCGAAAGCTATGAAAGATAGCCTACAGAGAATGTTTCTGTGTTTGTATGAAGTAATATCGGAAGCTAAATTAGCCGATTTGTGAAATTAATTATTATTTCAAAACTGGAAAGTGTAGTTTCTCTAGATGGACATAATGCTATAATGTTATTACAGTAACTTCTGATATAATATAATATAATATAATATAATATAATATAATATAATATAATATAATATAATATAATATAATATAATATAATTTAAGTTATTTGAAGGGTTCAGAACCATAGTGGGCCAAGCGCCATATACTGAATACGTAGAATATAAGGGTTAAAATTAAGTTATTACCATAATTCAATGGAAACCTATAAGAAGTAAAATAAAACATACACATTAAATCTAAATGATATCAATCTTCATTAAACTATGGTTGCATGTAATAAAAATTAAGAAACATGTTAAAGGAATTGTCATTGCACCAAATGAGTGTCTCTGGACCAAAATGATCGCATTTTAATTATTTGGAATGCAATTTAAATTAAGTAACATATTAAACGATTTATCCTTCTGTCAAACACGAATGTTCCCTGGATCAAACGTCCTATTTTAATTATGTAATTACTTTATATTTATTTCTAACGGGTGCAGCGGAGCGCACGGGTACGGCTAGTTAATTAATAATAGCACTTTCAATATGTTACACAATAAATACTCCGCAGTAACCTCATGAAACTCCACCAATGTTTCTCGGAGACCATGTGTAAACCAATATATTTTAACCTATAGCAATGTATTTTTTTTTTTTTTGTAGTCTAAACTACCCAAATCCCATAGTTTTTATTTTAGCCAATAAACGTATAACAAATTTACAGTATAGAAAATGAACCCTTTGCTCACTACACAGATACAGCTTTGAAGTGTGTGAAGAGCAAAACAGTTACTACTTTTCATCCCATTATCAGTCCTCTCTTATGAAGAAATAAAGCCACGTTCTTAATTCTGTTTACAATCACTACACTAGAAAGTACTTTCTCGTCTGGAAATCAAACAAACAAGTTAACGCAATTTCACTAAGACGTTAGATTGCTAAAAGCGTTTGCATACATTAACGGCAATTAACACCTCAGTCAAAGCCGGAACAAGAAAACTCTTAACACCTTTCTCTCCTAGATATCCTAAAGCAGTGTTATACATCATCTGTGTTCGAGTACCGCAGATATCATTACTATCTTCTTCTATACACTACCAAACAGTGTTGCCAACTCAGAATTCCATTTACCGCTGCACAAGCTTAAAAAACCGCTGAACTGTAGTTAAAAAAACTCCACATTTTTCTTAACACATCATTTCAAAATTTTAAATACAAACTATATAGTTTTAGGAACTGGAGAAATTTAGGTTTCAAATTTTAAAAAAAATTCTAATATTTATAATATTCTGGAAATTGAAATAACACTCACATCTGCCCAGAAGTTTGTTGTGAATGACAATTTTATATTGTCGAACAACAGAAAAACACTCGCTACTCTTTTTTTTTTGTGTGTATACTTATCAGCATGGGTAATTAAATGTAAATATTTAGCATTCAATATCATCTTACGCCATTTACTATCACCGGTAACTTCTTCCACCCAGTCTTTCAACACATTATGCTTTTTTTTTTTTCACACATCTCTGAACTTTTGTACGTGTGGAGTTTTACGCGGCATATTCAAAATTGAATGAAGTAGATCAAGAATATATAGAAGATCCACACCATTCAGTTCGAAATCTGATTTCACACTGAGCCGGAGACGTGCCTGCTAACAATAAGTCTGGTTTTAAGTTTCTGTGTTACATAAATATTAATGCGGAATGATAATAAATAATAATTCAGTTCATTATCTATTCTCTATGATTAAATACATTAATTCATTTACAAGAACAATGCATACATTATATTAAGAGTTTAATGAATGCGGAATATCTTATTTGTACAACAACAATGGATGAAGCAGGAAATGAATGTGGTTGCAGCAAATCGAGTTCACATAAAACGATGATATTGTATACTCGCACAATGAAAAAGTGTGTTAATACCATACTAAACTCTCGTTTATGGTTAACTATCATTGTCTGCAAGTGCATATAAAAAATTATAACATCTTTACAGAAAACTAAACTTAAAAATATCATCTCTCTCTGCCTGGAATCATAAAAAAAAAAAACGCCAAATAAATAGCTAGCCACTGACGGTAAAATTCTGTAGCTGACGATAGTCCTAAAAGCACCAGATTTAGCTGCAAAACCGCTGACTTGGCAACACTGCTACCAAAGTAGATAGGGAATCCAAATTCTAAATTTATTTAATTTTATTGGGTTATTTCACGACGCTGTATCAATATCTCAGGTTATTTAGCGTCTGAATGAAATGAAGGTGATAATGCCGGTGAAATGAGTCCGTTGTCTAGCACTGAAAGTTACCCGCATTTGCTCGTATTTGATTGAGGGAAAACCCCGGAAAAACCTCAATCAGGTAACTTCCCCGACCGGGATTCGAACTCGGGCCACTTGGTTTAGCGGCCAGACGCGCTGACCGTTACTCCACAGGTGTGGACTCCAAATTATAAATAGTTTATGAACTAAAATAAATTAAATTCATGATAATCAAGTTACTAAACAATACAGAAGCTAAGCTTCGCAACCCTCTCTCCTCTTTAATTTCACATAATTTATCTGAAGTCTTTTCCGACCTCAGACCCATTTTATTAGATATTCTTATATTTTCTCTAAAATGTAAATCGTATATATTTGTCTTAATAAAAACTAAGCTGTCCAATATACAGAGTATAACGAAAAAAGTGGTCAAAATTTCAGGGATGGATTCCTCATAATGTAGAGAAGAAAAAGTTATTACATCAGCATGGGTCCGAAAGTGCTTGGTTTCTGAGAATGACTTGCAAGTAGGATGATTATAGTGCACTCCGGTTCGGTACATTTGTTTGCGGGAGCATACTCATTTTTTGAATTGACAGTATTGGGAAGACACATTTTTCCATTTTGTTACACTTTCCCGACTAAACATTCCCTGCTGCATTGAGATCGGCAAGCCCAGGATTCTTGTTTGCTGGAATTATGATGATGAATTCTGCTTTTCTTAAAAGGTGTGAGAGATGTGTGGCGGCACAAAGACATCATTTAAAACATCTTCTATAACAAAGGTAAGTGGTTATTGTAATTGTAGTTTGCATGAGCAATCTGTGCGCTTAACTTAAGGGACTACGAATATCCGACTCTTTCGGCAAACAGCGTGCTTCCAGCCGCCACACGCGAGCACACACTCACGGATGAACGTCTTTTTGAAGACTCTGTACATGTTATTTAAAGATTAAGGAATATTAATGTAATTTAGAGAATGAAGTAATGCTTAAGATTTTAATCATTACTGCGCACTTCCAGTCTGTTTTAATAGGCTATAACCTACCCCTATATAGACAGCTAGAGAAATGTCAGCCTATTGTAGAGGCTAAAACTATTTCTAAAGAACAAGATTTTTATACGAAGATTATTAGTATTACTGGACTGAGAATAATGGTAGGTATAAGAGACAGTTTATTTATTAATTTTCAGTTAAATCTGAAGATAGGTCATGTTAGATATGATTTTAAGAGCCTATTTTGAATTTTTGAGTCTATTTCACAGTTTTTTGAGCTTGTTTTAGGCACCTAAAATCTTAATTTTAAACCCTAACAATCCGAAATAGAGTATTAATGTTATCACTTATCACTTAGGTGTATCTATTGGTTGATTCAACAAAATTAATCTAAACTGCAACATCATTCACAACATATGACACATTGTGAGTCATCTATGTGACTTTCTTTTTCGGACAGTGTGTAATATAAAGATAAACACAATCACACGTTAGGAAAACGTATTCGCGTTGCTTAAATAATAAGTCCAATAGCAATAGGTAGCATTCCTGTAGATAAATTTACTAGAGCTCGATGACAACACTCCAGATTTATTGGATTCCGTATTATCTTATTTCATTTTCCCACTGTCATGCACTGTCATTCACAAAGACGCTATAAATAAGCTGGAATTCAAACACTTTGAGACAGTCGTGAGAACATCACCAGAGCAGCTAATCAAGATGAAAATTGATCTCTATTACGCAGCTGTCAGCCCTTCTTGCCAGGTGGTTCTACTCATTGGCAAAGCACTTGGCTTGAATTTCAACTTGAAACCGACCAATGTTCACGATAAAGAACATTTGTCGTCGGAGTTCCTTAAGGTAAAATATTGGTTATCGGTTCTGTAGGACCAAAAATTAATCTTTACATAAATTATTGCCTCCACATTTACGGAATATGTACATTACAGCAATGTAACAAGTGTCTGGATATTTTCTTAGAACTAGAGAAAGCGTATGATATCGTTAATCACAAGATACTTTTAGACAAATTTTGCAACATGAAGAATAACGTTGTTGCCTTAGACCGATTTTGCTCTTTTTATCAAATACATATTACCAGACCAAAATTGAAGATAATTTCAGTTCTCGTACAACTGTTAATACCGGCATCCCTCAAGGAACTGTCTTAGGTTCCACATTCTTCATTATCTATAATAATAATAATAATAATAATAATAATAATAATAATAATAATAATAATAATAATAATAATAATAATAATCTATTATTGAGTCGAGATAAAATTAAGAGAAATATTTACTCTTTTTTTGATGACACTATTTTAATCTTCAGTGGCAGGTGTAACAACTGGGAACTAACACAATATCTAAGTGAAAATTGTTTGGTTAGGTACGAACAGTGCTTTTCTTCTGGAAAAAAAGGTGGTGGAACTCTTGTGTAGAATATAATGGCTGGGAGACGACTACTGTCCAGTGCATGGGAATTTTGCCATTTTTTACCTTCTTTCCGCCCAACTTGAGGACTTTCAAGACCTAAGAGGAGTTCAAATAAAAATTAATTATTAACACATTTCTCGGATTTCATAATGAAAAATACAACAAAAATGTGTCGGAACGCCGTTTCACCGCATACCGCCAGAAAAAAAGCACTGCCTTCTATTTCTCAATATTAATATAATAACCAGTATATTTATCTTTAAATGAAACAGAACTTTCCCCAAGTGAAAATAATTTCAAAATAACTTTACATATCGGAAATTGTTTAAATTATAATCCTTCGTTACGTTCTAAAATCTTTACATGCGAACAGGTGAAATATTCAAGCATTATAATGGACTAAACATACGTTAGGAAAAATATGTATTATGTTTGCTCGAAATTAAGAAAATAGATATACATATTTTACCACCTACGACCCCTTCTGACATGTAGTGTAATAAGTTTTTTTACTTAGCTAGTAAGGAAAGTAAATACATATTCGAAAGTATACAACAAAAAACGTTTCTAGCCACTACCCAATTTCTTAATGAAAGTACAAAATTAAGTGAAATACTTCCGCGAATTTTCGTGAAATTGCTAGAGATCCACGAAATTACTTAATCAAGATATTTGAAAAAAAAAAAACAGGTTTTACGGAGAATTCGCATGAAAAATTACTCTTTGATCTAAATAAAACCTGAAAATTTTCTTTGTTATAAAATATACATTAACATTTCTACATTTTTTTATCATTAAGCATTACTTGCGTGTGATATCTAGTAACAATGTATGCATAGTTTCAGAGAATACTTCCAGGGAGCAGCGCAAGCAGGCAACGGTTATTTCTCTTTCCCGCAACAATTGCCATCGCGACATCTCTAAGGCAGTCGAATGGAATTGAATTATGAATTTAATTAATAATATAAAACATTTTCTGCTCGTTACAAAGGACTGTTTCAATGAAATTAAAAAAAAAAAATATTAGGCCTACTGTATTATTTCTTAAGTTTCTACATGATGCGAAATATGCGCGAAATTGCTTTTTTTTTTAACGAACTATTCACCGAAATTAAACCACTTTAATCATCGAAATCAGGACAAGGTAATCACCATAAACTCAGACCCCTATAAAGGGGCTGTTTCAATAATAATTAAAAAAAATTGTTATTTTATTATTGTTTAAGTTTCGATAGGGTGTGAAATTTGCTCTAAATTGCTTGTTTTTTTTTTAAACGAAATATTCACCGAAAATAAACTATTTCAATCACCGAAATCAGGGTAAATAATCACCATATAATCACACCCCCTAGTGATAACATTTTGTCGCTATTTGTATTTCCTATTGCTGAACTCATATTTTACAAATGTTTCAGATTAACCCTCAACACTGCATTCCAACAATCGTTGACAACGGACTAAACCTTTGGGAAAGGTAATCAACTGTCTCTTATCTTAAACCTAATGCAAGACCTTCAGTATATCATATTTATCTATTACACATTTCTCAAATATTAAACGATAACAAAATGTTATCAGTACTCGTTTATGATTAATACCTTCGAATCCAAGGTAACGTGACTTACTCATACATATATACCGGTAATCATTAGAACCATAATGTATGTAAATTTCCAATCCGGCATTTGCATCAGTGACTGAGGGAAACCATGAAAAATACCAGTCAGATTGGTCGGCCACTAGGTTTGAACCCTGGATCTCTCGAATGCGCGTCTCAGACGCTACCGCCTAAGCCAACTCTCTTGGTGTATTATTATTATGATTATTATTATTATTATTATTTTATTTCTATTTATACATTTATTTTTATTTTAATTGTTGACATGAACATATAGGCTACATTTAATTTTCCTTTTACAAGATAGGCTACATAATGAGAAAGCACTGGGTGTCTCAGACTAATGAGGTACGCTCGAAAGACAATTTTCGTATAAGTAATAATGATACAAATATCAGCCATTTAATCACCGCCCAGTTACTAACATATTTCATTATGTTCTTTCATTAATAACTGAAAAACTAAGGATTCGGGCATATGTTTATATGAACTTTTTTTCTTGTTTCGGTGTAAGGAACATGTCCCCAAGGTTTGTCAAAGTATTTCTGAAACACCCTGTATAGTTTTTATGCCTAGTCACTGCTTTATACCCCATCATGAACTTAGTTGGTAATTTAACGACGCTGTATCAACTACTAGGTTATTTTAGCGTCGATGAGATTGATGATAGCGAGATGATGTTTGGCGAGATGAGGACGAGGATTCGCCACAGATTACCTGGGATTCACCTTACGGTTGGGGAAAACCTCGGAAAAAACCCAACCAGGCAATCAGCCCAAGCCGGAATCGAACCCGCGCCCGAACGCAACTTCAGACCGGCAGGCAAGAGCCTTAACCGACTGAGCCACGCCTGTGTGGCTCCATGGACTTATCTCTTATTTCTCTCCTAATTAATATTTATTTTCCAATTATATTTTTCATTATCATGTAGTATTTACTATACTACTTATTCATTTCTCTACTTTTCTTCCATTTTTAACTAATCTCATACTATCTTTCCCTATAATTCTTATGGCTATTCATTACTTTGTACTATAACGGTTTCGTTTTTCTCTTCACTATTTTATACAACCTCTTACATCCATTTCCAATATAATAATAATAACAATAATGGTTTAATATTGTCACCAGACAGCGGATTTTCGGTCCCGATACTGAAAGTTAGGTGTGTGTCAGTAGCAGAGAGGTCAATGAACTCATTGCTACACTCCCTCCGTAAGCCAAGGGACGTGGCGTGTTGTCGCTGTGGAGGGACCGAAAATCCACTCTCTGAATTATTACATAACATGTTACTGAAAATTAAAATGAATTCTGTATTTCAGTCGCGCCATCCTCACATACCTCGCAAGCCAGTATGGAAAAGACGATTCATTGTATCCAAAGGATTTGAAGAAGCGCGCTATTGTGGACCAGAGACTGTATTTCGATATCGGCACGCTCTTTCCCAGCATAAGGCAATATATAGTAAGTAGCAATCAAAAAATATCATGTACGATAAATTCGAATTTACAAAAAAATATACACAGATTACACAGTATAATATCTGCCTACTAGGTGTTTTTAACTATCCAGTTGCTGATCTCGAGAAAAACGTGTTTGGGAGGATAAAATATTGAATAAAAGTAACGTTTCTTCGTTTGAAGGGGGAACAGAATACCTTTAGTTAGTTTTGGTATAGTCGAAGTTATCAACGTCATTTTAAATCACAATTCGACGAGAAAAGTTTGAGTTTTCACTTAAAACCAACGACATTTGCCTGAAATACATTTCCTTTATCAAACCCTTATTTCTAGAAAACATTTAACACAATGAAAAACATGTTAATACGCGGTAGTAGTTCGAAAGATTGTATCTTAGATTTCTGTTCTCATATTTCGATTTTTTTTATTTTATTGGGTTATTTTACGACGCTGTATCAACATCTAGGTTATTTAGCTTCTGATGAAATGAAAGTGATAATGCCGGTGAAATGAGTCCGGGGTCCAGCACCGAAAGTTACTTATTGGGTTGAGGAAAAACCCCGGAAAAATCTCAAGCAGGTAACTTACCCCGACCGGGATTCGAACCCGGGCCACCTGGTTACGATGCCAGACGCGCTGACCGTTACTCCACAGGTGTAGACTCATCTTTCGGGGCTTTAATACCTGTATATAATTAAATTCATTCATATAAGGTGGAATTACATGGAACAGAAATTATTATGCAAGATGACGAAGTTCGTCCGAATGAAAGATACAGCCGCGTTAAAGGAATGTATCCCACTCTTAATGCGACATCGGAGAGATGCAAATTGTCTTGGAGAGGGCAGTTTGCCTTTATTCAAGTAATTGCCCCCTGTTTACTAGAGATGTGGTATGTAAACTGACTAGTGAATGTGGGTTATGGTATTCTCTGTCTAATTGTTTTCTTGTATTATGTTTTCCATAAATCTCAAAATACTGACATGATGTCCAGAAACAGTTCTTTGAAATTTAGACTGGAAACCTTCCTTATTGGTTCTATGATCTCTTTACAACAGTTCTGATTAAATTATTCCTGTCGGACAAGTTGACAAGACCTGAAATAATCTTTTATTCTACGAATCACAAGTTTATACTGTCTACAAAAATACATCTAATGGCTGTATAAACCGTGTTGTTTTGGGTGGGATAATTTCCATACGTATAGTTTTCCTATCCAGCATGCTATTATTTCCTCATTTGTAAATATATTTATATCTATTTGTCCACTCCAAGAATCCAAAAGTAGTAAGGTATCTTTCTATAATACATCAGGAATGAAAACTTTCTTCAGCCAAGTTCTTATATGGAATTTAGACAGTTTACCTGAGGAGCTAACATACACTGCAATATTAAAAGGGGAATCCTTTCGATCAATTGCTTTACTGTAGAACCAAATCTGTAATGAATGTACCTGTGAATCGACAATATGGTAATTGCAATTTGGATTTGCAGATTAATGCCAAAAGAATTATTGAATCTAACCCGGCTGTAATTTTTTCATCAGTAATCTCACTAGAGGTTTTGATTTATCTAGCGAAAATCAAAACTCGAGTGGGATTTAATTGACTATTACACAATTAGAAGAAAGTATATAAAGATTAGGAGAAATAAAGTCGTCTAATACAATAAAATATTAATTAGCTTACTGAAATTCTATTTCACTAATGTTAGCTTCACCAAAATGTTTGAGCGGAGCCGCCATTTTCAGTTGACTGTCCGCTATAAACAAATGACGATTGCAAAGCATGTTTTATATAGTACCGTAAAGAATTTGGAGTTTGAAATGTTGGCAAACAAAGAAACAAATGGTAGGGAGGTGATACGAACAGAAGAAAGTATATAGAGATTAGAAGAAATAAGGTATTCTAATAAAATAAAATAGATATTAATTGACTAACTAAAATTCTATTTTGCTAATGTTACCTTCACCAAAATCTTTGAACGGAGCCGCCATTTTCAGTCGACTATCTATGCGGGAAACAAATTACGATTCCAAAGCATGTTTTATAGTAGCGTAAAGAATTTCGAATTTGAAATGTTGGCAAACAAAGAAACAAATGCTAGGGTAGTGATAAAACAAACAAATGGTAGGGTAGTGATAAAATCAAAGAAGTGCCAGGGAAGCGATAAAATTAAACAAATCCTAGGAAAGCGGTAAAATTGTGCGATAAGCAGCCATGATTGGTTGAAAGACGTCCTTTCGTACCGTTTTACTGGTCAAAAGTAGTATGACGTAGTAAAAGTGTAATAGCATAAATCTTGCAACGAATATTCTCTATCTTTGATTTCACTAAAAATAGACAACGCTTATATTAGTTACTACATAAATAGATTTTCAGATGAATCAGACCAAGTTGCTAAAATCTAAATTTCATATTTTCAGTGACAAACTTAGGCTTGGATGTATTGCACATCAAGTAAATATAAACTGCTGATTTTTATAGATTAGTTTTTAATTGAGCAATACGTAAACGTATGAAAATTTTACATATTTTATTTATTCTGATTGGTTTCTGAGGAGCTCAAATAAGCAAATGAAAGGCATTTATATTCCTCACTTCAATTCCAGACTTTGTTCAATTAATTGAATGGAATTTAAATTGCAGGTGAAACTAATGCATGGAGGAAAGCCTGACGCAGAGGAAGTAACGAAAGTAGAGAACTCGTACGAGTTGCTTGACAAATTCCTCGAAGGTGAAGAATGGGTTGCAGGAAGCAACATCACCGTAGCTGATTATGCAATCGTAGTGAATGTGTCGGTTATGGAGGTACGTATCAACCGACATACAAAGAAACAATTTAAATTTAATGTACTTGCACATTATACGTGTTTAATTGTTCTATTTCGGCTAAACTGATAATTAAACCTTTCGACTGAAGAATTTCTAGTACATGTTCAAATTTTTTTTTGTATAAGAAAGCAGAAAAATAGTCGCGGTATGACATCATATCCTGTTGCCATAGAATGTGAGTGGAGATTCACACTATCCTTTCCAATACTTACAAATATTGGCCGTAAATTTAAACTCGTACACCCAACCAAGAGAGGGCAGACTTTATAATACTCGTATTGTACGATCATACATGTCCTACGCGTCAGAAATTTGGGCTCAAACCTATCCCCGCCACATCAAGAAACTCGATGCCATCCAAAGAGCTGTGTGCAGAACCATCACAGGTGCTGATTTTTACATTACTAACGCACAATTGTACAGTGACCTGGAAATCATTTTATTCAGTGACTATGTGCAGCACTTACGTAAAACTTATCTTCAGAAACTACAAACACACCCTAATCCATTTATTAAACCATAATTACACATATCATAAATATCATTCAGTGAACAATTAAGTAATGTTAACTTTTCTGCAAAAATTATTGACTCTGATAGTATACCTACATATCCAGCTTACCAGTCTCCGTTTCTGATGGAGAAGATGGTCACACTTCATTTACGTACTCATGTTATACTAAGAAATATTCTTGTTAAGGCAAGGGTCCATGTCACCTGGAACTTGTGATGACATGTGTCTTTATTCAAAATGAATGAATGAATGAATGAATGAGTGAATGAATGAATGAATGAGTGAATGAATGAATGAATAAATAAATAAATAAATAGATGGATCGATGGATGGATAGATAGATAGATAGATAGATAGATAGATAGATAGACAGACAGACAGACAGACAGACAGACAGACAGACAGACAGACAAATAGATAGATAGATAGATAGATAGATAGATAGATAGATAGATAGATAGATAGATAGATAGATAGATAGATAGATAGATAGATAGATAGATAGATAGATAGATAGATAGATAGATTTTTTTTAAATTGAACAACATGCTCCATTACAGAGTAATACTACATGTTTTATAGATAGACAGACAGACAGACAGACAGACAGACAGACAGACAGACAGACAGATAGCAGAGCAAGTACTCTATCTCTATTGTACAGGATGGCCTCCTTGAACTTTCCTGAATTCACCAGCCTCTCTCTTTCTCTCTCTCTCTCTCTAAAAAGGAAAAGCGAGGGCATTTTTATCACCTTATTTAGGGAGTAGATCTCAAACAATTTCACAATCAGTAATAGGTTTGAACATGAGTAGCACGAAGAATAAGGTCCAAACGATACTGAATTTCAGCACAGTTTTCCTGTAGAATATCTGGTGTGATAGTTGCTACTGCTTCCACAATGCGATCACGTACAGTAAGATGTTGAGTTCAGTAACCTTGGTGGAGTATATATGGCCTTGAAGTAGCCTGAAAGAAAAAAATCTAACGGAATAATATCGGGAGAACAAGGAGGCCATGATATTTTACCGCCACATCCTACCCAACAGTTCATCATTGAAAGACCATGTTGGGATGTTTTGTGCAATTTGTACAAGTAAATATTCTTCTAGTATATCTAGGTACGGACGTGCTATGACAGTAATTCCAATGAAAAAGCTAAGTTCATTATAATATCCTGCATAAGATCACACCATATATTCAGTTCAAGATTTGTCTCGAATACTCTTATGAATATAGCCTACGAGGGTTTTGAGAGCCCTATTTTCCGACACTGCACTGTACCGGATAACTTTTGCACACAACTGGAGAGCTGTCTCATCAGAAAACACATGACTAAAATTCTTAGCTTTCATTAATGTGTACCAGGAACTCAATTCCAAATTCTTTTCGCCGAGGTTTGTCGGTTGGCTTGATTTCTTGAACAATTTGTACCTTACGGGGGTATGCATGTACACGTCTGAGCATGACCCCCTGCAGGGTAGTACGAGATATATTTTAGTTCACGATATAAACGCCTGGTGAATTTCTGCGAACTATGAGCGAAGGAAACTCTCATCTCTTCTAGTCGATCCTCAGAATCTCGTCGAACTCCTGTATATCATTTCTGACAGTGTCTATAACTAAAAATGTTGCAAACTATTGCCTTATCGACTTCGGATGAGGTGAATCTTTCTGGTACACACGTCTAAATTGTCAGTATATTTTGATTAGCCTATAGACGTGCTATTTACAAACCACGCCACACTATTGCCATATTTTATCTTAATCTCTGTGAATGGTGTTGGACGTTGTGCCACTGTCACACATCTGTGACACAGTACATGAGGGTAGGCTAGAAAAGGGGAACAGAGAGGTAGAACTTAAACTGAGAGGGATTCAATCCGGCTTCGGAACTAGAATCCGGTGTGGCTTAGTGGATAAAGCGTCAGCATCTAGAGCTGAAAATTCGCATTCGAGTCCCGGTGCCTGAAAGAATTTTTCTCCGTTCTACCCATTCTCCACAATTTAACAAAGAAAGTTAGCGATATTCATACCATTATTAAATTCTGCATCTATTATCAAACAATGTTCCTATTTACAAAAATTTCTTATGATGCTTAATTTCCTATACGACTGACAACAATCACCTTCACCCTTCACATCAATGATAAAAATATGAGTTGAACTTCCCAATAGAAACATTAAACATTTTCCTTCATCTTTGATCTTCCTTTCATAGACGATCAAAGTTATGCAAGTACGAGAAAGTAACTCTGTATTAAGTCAAATGATAATGTGATTTTAAGTTTATAACACAATTTCCTAGTTGTTTTGTATCTAGAACATTAATAACTGTATGGATCTTAGGGTATGGGCTTCGACACCAGTAAATATCACAATGTCGGCAGATGGCTGTCTAAGGCGAAGAAGACAATGGTCGGATTCAGCGAAATACAGGAAAAAGGCATCGACGAATTGAAGAAATTGATTACCTCTCACAAAGCGGAACACAAGTGAACATACAATAACCAACAAATGCAAACTTCCACATATGTGTAATATTTATGTATTTAAATAATAATATTAATATGAACTATGTACTTTTAATAATAAATTATGTTCATAAACATACCTACTGATCCTTTAATTGATCTTCCTTCACACAACCTCCTCAAATATCTCTCTTCCTTTTTGTTAAATTTATTACACGCTTAAGCTTCTGGGTCACAATATATTGTGTGTAAGAATTTTGCTTACGCTATATGAGTAGGCCATGGAAATTTATTGTGATTCTCTTACTATTGTCTTATCTCATATGTGATATGGCTTCTATTGACTTTAACTGATTTCAATTTTATTAACGACTAGCCGTACCCGTGCGCTCCGCTGCACCCGTAGAAATACATATAAAGTAATTACATAATTAAAATAGGATATTTGATCAGGGAACATTCGTGTTTGATAGAAGGATATATCGTTTATTATGTTACTTAATTTAAATTGTATTAAAGAAATTAAAATGCGATCATTTTGATCCAGAGACCACTCATTCGGCCATACAAATTATTTTAGGAAATACAGGAAACGAATGCACAGAATAGCCTATCAAGTTTTCTGTGCATAAGAAGCTATTTTAATCTTACCTGTCCTCGATTCACTCAGAAGTTACTGTAATAACATTATAGCATTATGTCCATTTAGAGAAACTACACTTTCCAATGGTGAATTAATAATTAATTATACCAATCGGTTAATTTAGCTTCCGATATTACTTCATACAAACACAGAAACATTCTCTGTAGGCTATGTTTCATAGCTTTCGATTGTTGTTGTTCAAGGCCCCTTATAGATGAAGTCATTTGTTTTTTATTTCATTACACCGCCTTAGATGGCGTTGTTATTGTAATTTTGAAACTCATTTATCTCATTAAATATCGGTTCTATCAAAATTTTGCAAAGAATAAAACTTATCGGAATTTATTTTTAAAGAAACGTTTGTTATGTAATATTTTTCATGAAAATTAATAATAAGGGAGATATTTCGACTTACTTAATTCAAGCCCCCTTATAACCCCCCTTTTAAATAAAATATTTTGAATGCCATATAGCCTAAATTCTAAGTTACAACGAACTTAATTTATATTCCAATTTTGATATAAATCGGTTCAGCCATTATCGCGTGAAAAGGTAACAAACATCCAGACAGACAGACAGACATACAAACAAAAATGTAAAAAAAAAAGCGATTTTCGGTTTCAGGGTGGTTAATTATATATGTTAGGACCAATTATTTTTGGAAAATCGAAAATTACCAGAAAAATTTCGGCTACAGATTTATTATTAGTATAGATTACGCTGATTAAGGCGATGGTAAATCATGGAATGTAAATTTCCAATCCAGCATTTCCTTACCAATGGGGTGGACAAAAGCTAATTCAAGGTTTGACATCATGTGACAAAAATCTGTTTCTCCGCCATACAATTTTGTATCACCTATAAATATTTATTAACATTGTACAACTGTTATTGAAATATTGGATATTTCTACACCATTAGCAAGAGCTAATGACGCAGTTAAGGAATCTGAAAAGAAACATCTGATTTTCCAGTTCGTCTAACCAGAGTCGACCTTCACACTTGTCACATTACGTACGAAATAAATCGTAATATACCGGGTGAGACATTTAAGGGGTTAGGTACAGCTTACAGCAGTAAAAGTTTTGGAAATGTTCAACATTTTTTTCCTCCATTACTGTATCTTCTATAATAATGAAAATTGGTATATGTAAAACAATGTCCTTCTGCTATATGAAAAAAACATTTTTTGGTTAAAAAATATTTATATAGTCTTTCTTCAAAATTCAAAACGGTGGCAGTACACTGTGCAGTGATGAAGCGTTTCCCTCATAACTCATAAACTTGTTAACTTTTTCATTTTCTCTCTATTTTATTTTATTGCTGAAACTCATGTTTAAATATCATGCTCTTTCAACTACATTCCTTAATAAATAATATATATTTTTTATTTTGTGTTTCAAGAAAATACTGATATTTGACCATTTTGTAAAATGAATTTATTTTTATCAGACAATCTATCAAAGGTAGAGAAGTGATTTTGCATCATATTGTAGATATGACACGAATAAATAGACATAAAAAAATTAATCACAGAATGTTGGATAGTTTTTGAGTTATGAGGGAATTGCTTCGTCACTGCACAATGAACTGTAACCATTTTGAATTTTGAAAAACAAATATAAATATATCTTTTTTAAATCGTAAAAATATTTTTTTCATATAGCAGAAGGACAGTGTTTTTCACATATTCATTTTCATTATTGCACAAGATACGGTAATGGAGGGAAAAATGTTGAATATTTCCGAAATTTTACTACTGTAAGCTGTACCTAACCCCTTAAAACAGGCCACCTGAATAGCACGGCAAGAAGACAAATCTTCAGACAAAAGATGTTTGGCGTGAATGGGACATATTGTGGTGTAGATATTTTTTTGATAGGTGCAGTGTAGGGGAGATACGGAAACGAATTTCATTAGTTTAAATGGATTGATATTATTTATTATTTACCATTTAATAGTGCGTTTTTGAAGACGGATACAAAAACTGTGTTTTGAAGGTTAATTATGATCAATATGTTTGTTAAAGAAAATGTCAATCATTTCTGTAATTTACTTACATCGTATGTTCAAAGTGGTGACCTTGAGCATTGATACATGATGCAAAGCGATTCTGAGCGGAAAACATTGCACGTTGAATTTCATCAGAGCTTATCGCCGAGCATGTTCGTGTTATACGGTCTCTCATGCTTTCGGAGCTCATCGGTATTTCTTGATACACTGCTTGTTTTAATTTTCCCTAGAAATAAAAGTCCATTGGTGTTAAGTCTGGTCAACGTGCAGGCCATTTTGTGTCTTCATGGACAAATACACATAAAGGAAACAGTAAAACGAGTTGAATGTTTTACATCGTATTTGTACGGTTTAAACTGCATAATGGAGCAACCCAGTAGTTTATCGTTCTTTGAAGTTAACAGATTTTTCTTAATGTTTGATCTTCAATTATCATCAATGGTCATCAAAACACAGTTGTATTCGTCTTCAAACACACTATTAAAGGATAAATAATAAATCATAGTTTCCCATATTTAGGTTACAATCTTTCCATTTTTGAAGAATTGGATATATCACAGAAAATTAATAAATACACAAGAGCTATGGGTATTATAAATAGTGTGATGAAATCATCCTTGGTTCAGAAACACACCCGCATACGTCTCTACAACACATTGGCACGACCGATGCTCAGCTATGGCAGCGAAGCATGGACACTGAGGAATGCAGATGAAAGCAGAATAACGGCTTGTGAAATGCGATTCATGCGAAGAACAGCGGGCTATTCTAAATGGGATCTGAAAAGAAATTGTGAAATTTTAAAGGCACTAAAAACTCAACCGGTTTTAGATTACATTGTTCAATATCAGTCTAATTGGAAACATCATTTGGAAAGAATGAGTAATAGTAGATTCCAAAGGCAATTTATAATTATGTACCATATGGCCAAAGATCTGTGGGTCGTCCTGCTAGGAGATGGCGTGAAAATTTTATGTGAGACCGTAACAGGCCTTGTGGCCTAACACTTGTCAGGCAGAAGAAGAAGAAGATAATAAATCATATCAATCCATTTAAAATAATGAAGTTGGCTTCCATATCTTCTCTACACATGCATCTATCAAACTAATATCTATACCACAATATATCTCCTTTCACGCCAAACAACTTTTGTCTGAAGATTTGTCTTCTATCTTCTATCATAACAAATGGCAGTGCTATTCAGGTGGCCTGTTTTAAATGCTGCACTCTGTATAAAATAATTCTCATTTGTTTACGTTCATGCGACTCCAGACATCGAAGTTGGAGTTAGTTTTTGAACAGCTATCAATTTCTGTGTCAAAGGGTGTATAATAAGGGACATAATATTGAGCGACTCGAGTTTTTTCGAAGTCAAAGAAACCCACACTGCGCATGTTCCGAGCCGAAAGTTTTCGGTCATATTTTGAGAAAACATCGCTTCCCTTTTCTGTTTAAATATTACATATCCATGCTGAGAGGGAATTAAAACTAGATCCTATAGCCTTTTATAAACCGCGGTACAGATCTTGAAATATTTTCGAACGCTCAACAATTATGTCCCTCACTGTACATTACAGTATTTTGTGAAACGGAAACTTACAACTCCATAATGTGAAATAACTTTTATTAATAACTAAACATGTATTATATCCGTTGCTTACGAGATTATACAAGCTGGCGCATAGCATGATCAAGAGTGGGTCTCGGAGCGTCATTGCAATTTCTGCCGCTAGGTTCGCCTCGCAGTTCTATTAAATGATAAATAGTTTCATTACTAAGCATTGTGTATCGTGAAGATTCTATGATTAATTTTGCATTACTCATCGAGTACGAAGATTATAAACATGTCAAGTGTATTACATTCTTATCTGAGATTTATAGATGACTTGTTAAATAAGAGTATGCAGATTTTCTGTGCGATTTAATGGAATTTACAATTTTGTTTCCCGCAAGTCTGGATTTGTTCAATTAAAAATTTTGCTTTCAAACTACATTCTTCATCAGGTTCATTAAATTTACTTTGGCAAGTTGATTGTTTTCAGTTCAGTGTTTTTCTTTCAGATTTCGTTCCCTCTAATTCGTTGTAATTGTTGAAAGTGAACTACCAATGTCTTCTACTTTCAGACATTATTATTATTATTATTATTATTATTATTATTATTATTATCATTATCATTAAACTAGTATAGTCCTTAGTTTGTCTTCCTTAAGACAATCAGTAGAGTTATTCAATACTTTCGAGGAAAAGAGTATGATTAAAAATCATTTGTAATGGCGAAATATTCTACGACAATGGTTAATTATTACTGCTGAATATTGACACACACACACGATTTGCATTATTTATGATACAGCATACGCAGAAATGCGATTTTAATGTTGCACGTGCCGAGTTCAGCGTAACGTACTCCCCTCATGCTCCAAGCCAAATCAAATATTATTACGACATTACGAGTATAAATAAATAATAATTACTACAAATTATTCGTTGTGATGAGGTACAACCATCACCGTATGGTGTACCAAAGATTTTTCTTTATGCTTTCATTAATTGACATGTCATGAGTGACGAAGAAAACACCTCAGGGGAGCGAGATGCAGACATTACTAATCGGGGAGAGCAGATGAGCATGTGCCTATGGGCGGCAAAATTCTAAACAAAAAAAAAAGTCCCTGAGAAACCTGAGATATTTGTTTATGTTTTGGGAAATCGTCAAATGCGGAAACCATTTATAATCACATATATTGCAGACTAACTTTATAATTTAATTTAAATCTAACTTCTAATTTAAAAACTGTTTAAACACACTAAAATATTACAGCATTTGCTATTGCTATCCACTACACATTAATCAGCAGGCCTATTAGATATTTATTTCACCAAATCAAGGTGTGTAAGAAAAATCGCACAATTTATTGTACTTATCATGCAGTTTCAATTAGTAAAAATCATAACATTTCAACGTTAATATATTTTTCAAAAAAGAAAGGTAAAAATTAGGCCCACTTACAAATGATTAAATTATGAGTTCAGGGAAATTGAAGATAATACAGTACCTTAATTCACTGGAACTTAATAATAATAATAATAATAATAATAATAATAATAATAATAATAATAATAATAATAATAATAAATAAACACGTGAAATGGGTAGACTTCAGTGTTCATGTAAAATGTATTAAGTTTCTTTCATTACGTCAGAAAATTTATGGTGTATGAATTGAACAACAGGGAGGTAGTGCTTTAGTTTATAATATGTAATATCTTTAAATATCAAGAATGATAGCCATTTATTTTAATATAATTGAGACGTACAAATTTTGAAATGACGTCTATTGACTATAAAACATTGTACGAAGCATTTAATAAGCAAGAGTGAGTCCTTTAAATTTCCTAAATGTCAATGTCATTTAAGAGTTCTGCTATGAATATCTAGAACCGAACAGCGCTCCGAGCGGCGGAATTGGCGTTACGCTGGAACCACTTTAGACCCGTATTTCAAGCGCTATGCGCCAGCTTGTATATCCTCGTAAGCAACGATTATACCATGCGTTTCTGGAATAGGTTCCTGATATACAAAGGCGGAATTTCCAGTGGCAGTTATCACGCCCAAGTGAATTCCGTTAATTCTGAAAAGTGGGTTCGTCGAAGCTTCCACCTAATCCTTCCTCACCTGCAGTACTGTTGGACAATGCATCGTATCACTTCGTGCAAGTGAATAAAACTCCTTCTCGACATAATCAACCATGATAACTTGGCTCCAAAATAAAGATTTATTTATTTATTTATTTATTTATTTATTTATTTATTTATTTATTTATTTATTTATTTATTTATTTATTTATTTATTTATTTATTCTGGTGTAGTTAAGGCCATCAGGCCTTCTCTTCCACACCCCCAGAAATACAAAAATAATAACAGAAATAAAACGGAAAAAAAAACACTATAAACAAAGTAAAGTCACACAAAAATATACACAGGTTGCAGTCACACAAACATTAAATGGGTGATTAAGTATAATTAATTGTATCCTAATTAACTAACATAAACAAGAAACTTGCGATTTTAATCTAGAGTAAAAAACACAAATCAACACTTCTAGCAATACCTAAAAAGCATTAAACAAGACAAAATTTTCCAATTTAATTTTGAATTGTGTCCCTGACGTCATTAGGTAACGAATTCCAGAGACGTGGTATTTCTAGAGACGTTCTATGATGAGGGTTTCGAAGAGTTGTAAGAAATTGAAAGCGCGATAAGAGATAATTCGGAGTAGAAGTATGCATGATTCTAAATAGAAGAGACAGTGAATATATTGTTCTTCGTTCCTTCAGACGCACCCATGAAAGTAACTGGAGGGAAGGTGTTATATGGTCAAATTTACGAGTATTGCAGATGAATCGTATGCACACATTATGAACACGTTGTAATCTCTCAGCTAATTAGTATGGAATCGCAATAATCAAAATGGGGCATTACAAGCGTCTGAATAAGATTCTTTTTTAGACTAAGTGGTAGAAATTCTTTCATATGAAACAAAGAGTGAAGTTGAGAAAATATTTTTTTGCAAGTGTGTGTTTCTTGAGTGTTCCAATTTAGATCGCTATCCATTAAAATGCCAAGATTTTTAACTGTTTCACTGTATTTAACAATAATACCATTCAATATTATATGTGGTATAGTACAACTATCAAGAGTACTTCGTAGACATTATGTCCCATTACGATTGCTTGTGATTTCTCTGGATTTAACCTTAATCCAAATTTGTGTGCCCACAGTGAAATCAAATTTAAGTCTTCGTTTATTTTATTTACTGCGTCACTAGTCTCGTCAGGGTGGAAATGCAAATAAATTTGCAAGTCGTCAGCATACATATGGTATTTGCAGTGTTTTATCATTTTAGTCACGTCATTAATATAAATCATGAAGAGTAAAGGTCCGAGAACTGATCCTTGTTGAATTCCAGGTTTCACGACACACCATCTTGAAGAATAATCGCATGCAATGATACATTGTTGACGTTCGCGAAGGTAGGATTCAAACCAAGTAACAGAACTTTCAGAAAGATTCAGAAGTCTTAATTTACATAAAAGAAGGTCCGTGTCAACTGTATCAAATGCCTTACTGAAGTCAAGTAATGTCAATAATGTTAATTTACGTTCATCTGTGGCTTCACGTATATCCTCATTCACTTTTAGTAGTGCTGTAGTCGTACTATGTCCATTTCTGAACCCGGATTGGTATTCGTCCAGTAAGGCATGTTCGGTTAGATAGTTCATTAGTTGTTTGTGAACAATACGTTCCAGAGCTTTTGATAGAGCAGGTAGGATACCAATTGGACGGAAATCATTTGCACATAATGGGGTTTTAATTTTAGGGATCGGACGGATAAAGGCTTTCTTCCAGAGGTTCGGGTAGGTAGAAGTTATGAGTGAGGCGTTGAATATATGTGTTAATGTCGGCAGTATTATGTCCAATATTTTCTTCAATAATATTATACTAATATTATCCACACCTTCAGCTTTAGAAGTAATACGTTTTATTGCCTCTCTTACTTCAGTTTCTGTGACATAAGTGAAGAAAAATATTTCTCTATCCGGAATTGGAGTCATTTGTAATTCGTTAACTGTCTGCTGTTTGTCGACCGTATCCAAGGTTATTGACTGTACCGTTGCAAAATGGTCATTTAGTTCGTCAAGAGAAACTGGCACGCTGTCTACCTGAGTCCTGGGATTTCCTAAACCAATTGTCCGTAAGTTTCTCCACAGTTTGGAAGGGTCAGCTCCCCCCCTTCAAGATGTTATGAAAATGTCTCAGTTTTGCGTTTCTAATGGCTTGAGTAGTTCTGTTACGTAAGAGTTTATAATAATTATTTCTGTCTTGTCTTGTTTAAACTTTTTGTATGCAGCGTTTCTGTCCGTAATCATACTACGTATGTCAGCAGTCATCCATGGTGCTGGTGTCCTTTTTACGCGTTTAGATTTGATAGGAGCATGCTTGTCATATAAATTTATAATGTACTCATGTAGTTTAACAAGTTTCTCGTTAACAGTATGTAAGGTCCATATTGAGTCCCAGGGAATCTTCATTGCGTCTTCAAGTAGTTGGGTTTCATCAACACGTTTCAAGTCACGGTACCTTATGAGTTTAGGCGTGGGCTTGGGACACTTCAAAGAATATACTAGATAAATAATATCGTGGTACGAAATTCCCGAAGCCGCACATTGTCCATGTTTTTGTACTTTGTCTGCATTCTTCGTAATAATTAAGTCTAATAGGGATTCGGAAGATTGGGTATGGTAGGTGGGTTCAAGGGGAAGGATTGCTAGATCAAGAGCCTGGAACATGGTCAATAGATGTCTAGTGTAGTTCGAATCAGAGGCTAACAAATTTGTGTCAAGATCACCCATTATTAAGACGTGTTCATAATCTGTGATGAATTCCAACAACGATCTCTCGATCTCTGCAATATCGTTAATCTTCAGGAGTTGGTAAATTACACAAATAAGACATTTCTCAATGCTTGTCAAGACTTCTACAAATAACATTTCAGGTTTTCCGGCATACTGGCCAGGAGATGTGTATATTATTCTGGGATTGAGATCTGATGTTCAGATTGAAAAAATAATGTCCATGTTTCTGCGAAATACAAGGCCACACTCCACACAAAGTACTTAACTAGTCTCTTCTTTAGTCATTTTTCCAGAGGTCCGCAGAAGATGCTCTTTTTGCGGACCTCTGGAAAACAACTAAGGAAGAGAAGAGTGAAGTGCGTTGTGTGGAGTGTGGCATTACAATGTTATTTACATATTTAAATATGTTCCGCATTTTAACTTATTGGTTCATTGTTGAGGTCACATACTGTTTTACTATCTTGAAGTGTGATTTGTTTCTGCAACATGTACTAAACAATAAGTTAAAATGTGGAACATATTTAAATATTTAAATAACATTGTTGTAAAACCGGTAGGCTACTACCAACATAAATAATCTACACATTTCAAAATAAAAATAAAATAAAATAATTAGAAAGTGACAGTAAAGACTATGTGGGCTGTTTCAACACCCCATCTAATAGTTATGTTTTTTAAGAAAATAACTTAACTGTCTTATTTTTAACAGTTGGCATATGAAGAGTCCACTGCAAGAATGATGGATGTCATTTGGAATACATTTTGCAGGAGAAGCAATTGAAAGTTTGAAATGCTTAGCGCTCAAAGCTTAACTGTGATTTTCCGATCATTACTGAACAATGACTATCAGTGTTAATGCCATATAACTCTCTATGTACATTCTATATGTCTTAAGCTATGCATTGACAGTCTTGGTTCATTTTCGACAAGGAAGTGACATCCATCATTCTTGCAGTGGACTCTTCATATGAAAACATAAAGCAACTCTGACACAATAAAAAGTCATTACATAAGAAGAGCTTGTTTTTAATTAAAAAAAAAACTGTTAATTAAAAAAAACTGCGACTGGCGAAGGATATTGAAAACTTTTAGGAGTAATTAATGCAGCCTTCCTATTTGTTATTCAAAGCGTACAAGCATAGAAATAAAATATTTCATACCCGGAAATAAGTTCGTTATATCTGTCTTGCACGCCATCAGCACCCAAGTCAAGTTATGCAGGCAGGCATAGCTGACATTATGAATGACCCCTGTCTTGCTGCGCAGATCTCGACTTGGTGCAGACTGACGCTAGAGAAATTATTGTGGATGGTCCGTGGACCAGATTACAGTAGTAGCTTTCCTACTCAGTAGTAATTATTTATTTTTTTACTTGTTTATTTAGCGACGCTGTATCAACTACAACATTAATTAGCGTCGATGGAAATTGATGATAGCGAGATGATATTTGGCTAGATGAGGCCGATGATTCGCCATAAGTCACATAACATTATCTTACGGTTGGGGAAAACCTCGGAAAAAACCCAACCAGGTAATCAGCCTAAGCGGGAATAGAACCTCAATAGTAATTATTAATTATTTGTAACTTTATTCGTGTTTTTAATTTAGTCAAATTTTTGTTTTGTTTTAAACTACATGTGTTTCGTTGAGTCTTGACTCAACTCGCCGTAACTAGGAAAACAGGAAACATTTTGAGCAGAGATAACTTTTAAAAGTAATTTTCATTCTTTCTCAACGTTCCTCTCGATTTGACCCCATATAACGTGAAAAACAAAAACGTTTACCGCTTAACAACTTTTGAAGGCGTAAATGTCTATTTTGAACTGATCAGTTCGAAGTTAGTATTTTTCTCTCGATTAAAAAAAAAAGACTTTGATTTCAATTTTTTTGTATGTTTTCCTTAGACATTGATCTAAAAATCACAGTGCAGACTGATTAACTACTATAGGAGCTATGACATGTTCGTACCCTCTAATCTGTCTTTCTGCTAGTAGTGCTGGAAATTTCTTGCTTACGTTACGCCAGTCATGTCAATTGGTGCCCATACGAGCAAGCGCGCGCTTTAGAGCTCAGGAGAGCCTGAGCGCTTTACAGCGGAAAGGAAAGAGACAGACGAAAGAGCTGGTCGAGCTATATACAGGGATGGCCAGCACTGATTCAGTGGATAAACGGAAGAGAACTTATTAAAACTGTATCCATGTTAATTTTTAGATTTGTCTGAGAAGTATGAGTGCATTATAAGAATGTAAGCTTTAATTTTAATGTTCATTTTTCACAAGTTCGATTTTTTTGTTCAAAAAAATATTTTCTCAACTTTTTTTTATAGAAAAGTGAAATTTTCAGATAGAGGCCTATTTATTTAGTAGCCTTACAAATTGTTTTCGTAAATCTAATATACCATAAATACGTATTACTGAAGATAGTGTATTGAAAATTTTGAAAATATTGGCATGAAAATTCTTTGTAAGGAAATGAATTAACGAAGCAACTACTGTTATATCATAAGCAAAACATACATGCCTATGTGTTGTATAGCATCAGCACATTTCGAGACAATAATTTAATATTCTGATAATAGGAAGTTGCTCACCGATATCACCTTAAAAGCATAATGCGATGAGAGTTTTGTTATGGAATATTAGTTACACTTAAAACATATACCAACACCTAGGTAACTTTGCTTTGTGCTGTAATATTGTTTTGATTAGTTTATTGATTACTTTTATAAGGCTAAAGGTATCATCAATACCAATTCCAACTTATCATGTCATACTCAATCTCTTTTTTTGGGATATCACTTTCTTTATGAATGATGTGTTTCATCTATTTAATACAGTATAGTTGTATGGAATTCGTGTGAATATTCCTTCTTAACTCTTTATTATGTTATTAACATTTAAAATACAACTGAAATATTAAGAAATTGGTATTAGAACTTTTGTTTTACAGACAATATACAGTAGATAATATCAAACAGAAACAAGCCATATAAAAATAACGACATAAAATTTCACGTTCCATTTGAAGTTTGTGCACCACTGTTTTCTTAACCCAACAGGCTGCTTATTCATATACACAACCCTTCCTCTTTCCATACTTAGCACTTGATGCCCGCGCACGATATCAAGGTCAGAAAAATGTGCTTGCTTTGACGTCACTGCGTTACGCGTACAAAAGCGAAGCGTGCGCGCACCATCACGCGACTTGGGACTTGGGTGTAGCTAATATTAGTAATTTATCGAAATTATTTTTTTACAGTAGCACTTCTTTATCAGTTACTGAAATTAAAACTGATACAATTTCTTGAGATACAGAATCAGTTGATATATTTTTATTGTTACTGTTTTCCGTGAGGAAGTCTATCAAGTATCGATATACGAGTATTTACTTATGTCCCTGTTAAAAATTAATATAAAATATGGTGCATAGTTAGTCATGAAAATAGTACTCTCAGCTATAATATGAACTTTTGTTGGAATGTCTATGATAAGTCGTTTGAAATTTATGCCCTTTGAAACTGGGGATTATTACGGAAATATGGTAAATACACCTATAACGAATTGAAACATGAAAACTAATGGACTTAAACGAGAACAGACTTCACAGTAATGTATCTCCTATCATTTTATGTCCGATTTCACGTGAAATGTCCCATATGTGTGCTCTAAATCTCATTGAGCTGGCATTGAATGAAGCAAAGCGGTCTGTGAGGGAAAAATAATGTAACATGATTTTTCAATAAACAAAATTACCTGAGCGCAAGGTAATATTGATAGTCACGAAAGCGATTTAGAGGTTATTGCAGACATGTCGTAAAACTAGAGGATCAATATTAAGAAAAAGACTAAATTTCCCCCGAATTATTTCACAGAATTGTAATTGTCCGACATGAAAACGGTGATTTCTCGCCGTTTGAAAATTCAACAGAGACTTCATCGGAATCAGAGCCTGAATAAGGTAAGTCTAATATTTTTTAACAGATTCGCGCATTTTTGTAAGCAGTTTGGTCTAGGACAAACTCTTGTCACTGAAGTATCTATGTCTGCAGTGAAGGGATCTATAAAAATCCTAAGAAACCATCTCTACAGTTATATAGATTGATCTCTTTGCTATGGCGATCTGCTCACTTAAGTTGAGTTTTGCAACTAGTGCTAAATAGACGAATGTGATCACCCAATAGCTAATAGATACTACGAAATTTTATGTTTCTTCTGGAATTAATCATGTTTTGTTTAGTCTTTTCCAATTATTTCTAATTGTGCTATTTCTTATTCTCTTTCTTCTCCATTGTTTTCTTTTTTTTCCATTATAACAACAATTTTATGGTAAGCTTTGTCTTCTAGGTAGCCTTCACTTGGAGGAAGCTGAATAAAATTTATTCGAAATAAACTTAATCTAAGGACAGTGCTACCATCAGTAGCCTAACGTCATCACCCTTACACCGGGTTTCTTAATCTAGCTTATGACGTGAGTTGCTAAACAAATTCACATATCATGCGCCGTGAAGGAAGAATTGCAGAATTGCACGCATTGTATTCTTCACCTGACATAATTAGGAATATTAAATACAGACGTTTGAGATGAGCAGAGCATGTAGCAAGTATGGGCGAATCCAGAAAGGATGTCCTTTACCACCTGCACTATTTAACATCTACTTGGAGGATTTAATAAAGAACTGTTTTCAGAACATGGGAGGAGTGATAGTAGGAGGAAGAAGATTAAACTGTATAAGATTTGCTGATGATATGGCGTTGTTAGCAGAAGAGGAAATGATACTAAAGGATATGCTACTGGATGTAGCTATGACCAGTATGGGATGAAGATAAATGTCAACAAGACGAAGACAATGGTTCTAGGAAGAAAAATACAGAAGAAAAACTTGCGAATTTTTAATGAGACAGTAGAACAAGTGAATAGCTTCAAATAATTGGGGTGTATTACTATGAGAAGTAACATGAGCTGCTGCCAGGAAATCAAAAGAAGGATAGCAATGGCCAAGGAAGCTTTTAATAGAAAAAGGAGCAGCTTCTGTGGATCTCTGGAAAAAGAACTAAGGAAGAGACTAGTGAAGTGCTTTGTATGGAGTATGGCATTGTATGGGGCAGAAACATGGACAATACGACGAAATGAAGAGAAGCGAATAGAAGCATTTGAAATGTTGATATGAAGAATGGAACGTGTCAAGTGGACAGACAGAATAAGAAATGAAGCTGTGTTGGAAAGAGTGGATGAAGAAAGACTGATGCTGAAACTGATCTGGAAGAGGAAAAGGATTTAGTTGGGTCACTGGCTGAGAAGAAACTGCCTACTGAAGGATGCACTGGAAGGAATGGTGAACGGGAGAAGAGTTCCTGGTAGAAGAAAATATCAGATGATAGACGACATTAAGGTATATGGATCATATTACGAAGACACAAAGAGGAAGGTAGACAATAGGAAAGAATGGAGAATGCTGGGTTTGCAGTGAAAGACCTTCCCTTGGCCAGAACACTGAATGAATGAATGAATGAATGAATGAATGTGTTACACAAGAAGGTAATTCGACTGCTAATGAAGCAATTGAGATACATGTTTTTCCAAGAACAGAATGTGGAGATATTACGCCACTTTTTCTCAATAATTTTATTCAAATGAATATTTAAAAAAATATTGATGTACAATTTCAATCAGGAAGCGAGTGTTATGAGCGAGAAAGTCTCAAAACACGAGTCAAAAAATTACCTAGAATCAAGTCTAGTTTTCCTATTTCCCATATTTATTTATTTATTTTATTTATTTATATTGGGTACCTGTTTTCCCTAAATCAAGGAAAATTCCCTTAGGGTTGATAACACTAATTGAATATGATTCAAGAAAAT
This sequence comes from Periplaneta americana, assembly GCF_040183065.1. Lineage (NCBI taxonomy): Eukaryota > Metazoa > Arthropoda > Insecta > Blattodea > Blattidae > Periplaneta > Periplaneta americana. Next base: position 96,223,524 of record NC_091129.1, read on the forward strand.
GAAGTGAGAACTGCAACATCATTCACAGGATATGACACAACGTGTTCATGCACTGTATTTCTCAGCACGTAATAAGACGATAAACGTTATCACACCTTCTGAAAACGCACTTTCAGTTGTGTTGCCTGAAACGTAACTCTATTTGCTGTAGATAACATGCTTGTGGATTAGTTATCTAGCGATCGATGACATTACTTAAAGCTTTTTAGACTTATTTCGTTTCATCTTGTTTCGTTTTCTTTCTGTCATGCTCTGTCATCAATTAAACGCTACAAAAGAGCTCAAATTCAGAGATTTGAAACAGTCGTGGAAGCATCATCAGAGCAGCTGACCAAGATGAAAATTGATCTCTATTACTCACCTGGTAGCCCTCCTTGCCGGGTGGTGCTGCTGCTTGGAAAAGCACTTGGCTTGAATTTCAACTTGAAGTCGATCTCTGTTCAAGCCAAAGAAAATATGACGCCCGAATACCTCAAGGTAAGACACTACTTCACATTACGGAATATAGTGACAAGTATCTGCTACAAATCTGGTTAAAATTCAAACACAAAATATTCCGAAATATAATTTTCTTGTGCTATGTATGCTGCAAGTTTTTCAAACCTAGTGTGGAACAGCATAGTAAATGAAAACCGTATGGAAAATTACACTTATTTTGCTTCGTTATTTTTCATAAGCATGGAAAGGTCCCACCAACGCATTTGAAGCAGATTTTAAAGATGTAGGTTGTTCCTCCCCTCCGACTTCAGAGATCTTGTGAACAGGGTGTACCAGCGCGCATCTACCCTACACTCTTACTACAGTCGCCGCATTCATTTGTTAGGCAGGCGGGTTCCTTTGCTTTTTGATAAGTATTTTTTGGACTGCTAGGTATCCAAGTGAGGATGACAATGTACATGGTATTGGAAAACGCTGAACTATTAATGAGTAATAACCAGAGATGAAAGTGCAAACACCGAACCTATGAAGTCAACTATGTAGCGTGTTATACAGGGACATCATTTTATTTTTACTAAAATTTTTAATATTAACCTCGCTATATCTTTTGATTAAAGATCTAGAACCGGAAACACCGCTTGCTCCCCCTTCCAAGACTGGAGTTCGATGATACTGGCGTAAAATACAAATCACTTTACCAGGTATAAGAGGGAAGAAAAGTAGGTCATCCATTTACGTAAACTACAAATATCGTAATTTTGAGTTTGATAATTTTCATTAGGTTTTTGTTCAATCAAAATACAGTACTCTATTAACACTTAGTGTTTTTACTCACGAATTGAGCTATCCATTCGGACGTTATTATGCAGTGTATATTGTACTGTTACAGCACATTAGCGTACAACATAGAGAGTGAAGTTAAATTGAAAAATAATCATAATACGGATATTTAAACACATTTTTGAAAATGGTGGCCGTTCATTTCGATACAGGCTTCAGTTCTTTTGTGCATATTATCGCACTATAGATTATTGTACCTAATTACAATTACCAGTTTCGTCCTTCGTACGAGTAACTCATGTTGAAATAATTCCATACCTACTCTATAAAAGAGTACCTTCCGTACTGTAAATTTAATCTTCACTTCTGCCCGATCCGAAAAGATAAAATTACTCAGAAATGCTATCTACTGTCCGTTTAAGTGGTTTTGTCGCAGGGTCGTAGAAAGGGGGGCAGAATCACGTGACAGTTAATTACTTAACGAGGCCCTTGTATTTAAGTTATTTTAAACATTTGTATAATATTACGTAGACGTCCAATTCCTAACAGAAATTAATGTTTTCAGAAAGGAGCTAAGACAGCCCAGCTACTAGACTTTACAGAGAGGCGAACAGAAACAGGTGGGGGAAACCGGGATGCGACGTAGGCAAACGGACGACAGTACCTGTGCGAAAATATGAATCAATATTGGAAGCTCTTTCGTCACTGGAAAACGCATAGATATTTCTGGAACGTACTATACTCACTAACTCAGTACTGCATACGCGGCCTCGGTTCTGTGTGGAGAACGGTTGGAAGTTTAGTAGTAGAAGGGGTGGGAATGAACTACATTAAAAAACTCAGGTACAATAAAAATTGAAGTAAAAATAAAATGATGACCCTGTATAAGTCGTGTTGTTTACATCAACTCAGGGTGGTACAGTGACTTGTTCAGAGCACTGCTCTGCTTGAATCGAAACATTGCTCGGTATAATCAGGTGACCAAAACGAATACGATATAACACTCAATTAGTAAAGTGAGTTACCTCATTTTCTTCTTTGTACAAACTGGTAATACAGTTTAAATAAAAATAAATGTTGTACTTTAATGTCACTAATTTTGTTGCAATGTACAACCGTGTACATTTGTAAATGTCAATATAAATCTGTTTCGATTGTCGCTCAAACAAGAAAACATTCTTTCAATATCACACGAAGTTATTGGTGCGATTTTGAAATAGTTTTATTTATTGTAATGTAGTTGTGTTTTATCTTGTGCCTGTTTACTATGCAGTTCATAAAGCACTTAAGAGCGTTTCTAATATGCAGGATTTTTTTTCAAGAACACACTTCAGTTTCAGTTTAATCCTTTTATTGTTATCGACAGCTGATCGTATAGAATTTAAAGTTATTTCAGAACACGAGAGTAAGTATTATGTATGCATGGTTGTTTGAGTCTGCAATTTTCGAAACGTATACTTTGAAATCGAGTGTTTAAAATGTGGATTCTCACGTTTATGGAACGGAATATTCGCACATATCAGCATCAGGCAGACACAAGACGCTATAAAATTCGACTGGTGCCAAATCAAATCAATAAACAATTTCAGATGTTCAATGTTTTTGTAAATCATGACGCTTATTAACTTTTATATCTTACTTACACACTTTACACCATTCGTCCTTTACTGAAAAATAATAATCATCTCCAAAGTCTTTTACGAGCACAGGTAATAGCCCTTCGATTCCAACTGTCAAAGTACTGGAGGGAATACTTAAAGCCGGTTAGTCTGCCTGACCGTGGGACGAGCGGGAACCGGTTCAAATCCTGGTTAGGACACGATACCTAGTTGAGATTTTTCCAGGGTTTTCTCTCAACCCATTAAGAGCAAATGCTGGGTAACTTTCGGCGCTGGACTCATTTCGTCGGCATTATGACCTTCATTATCATACAGATGCTAGATGACAACAGCAGTTGATAAAGCGTCGTAAAATAACCCAGTTAAAAAAAAGAAATGCAATGAAACCAACAGTCTTTTACATGAAGGGTGATTCACGAGGATTCACCGTCCCTTATGGAGCTTATTTCCGAAGACATTCTGAGCAAAAAATATCATACAGTTCTGTCCTAATCTCAATATTTTCAAAGTTACGTTAATTTGAAGTTCTTAGCAAAATGCCTTTTTTCTTTAGTTTTAAGGGTAAAAATATTACAAATAGAGAATGAACTATTCAGAAGTGTCGTTTATTTAATTGGCTAGTGTTCTGAAGCTAAAAATGTGTCGTTAATTGTTTTGTACAAATTTCATTTTTCAATTTTTAACTAAAATTGACATCATTCTTACATATTTAGGCAATCAAAAAATTGTTACAAATCATACGACTTTAGGAACTTGATTCTTTACAGATTAATTATGCATCCTAATGTACAGTCTTAAAGAATTTACAAGAGTGGCGTGATTTGTAACAATTGTTGTGATAAATGCGTAAGAAAATATAATTTTGTGGAAAAAAAAAAAAATCGAAAAAAAATCTGTACGAAGCAACTATGGAATTCACAACACATTTTAATCTTCAGAATACTAGCTAATTAAAGAAATTATATTCCTGAATAATTCATTCTTTATCTGTAACATTATTTTATCTTTAAACTCAAGAATAATGGTATTTTACAAACAACTTCAAATTAGCGTCATTCTGAAAATATTGAGATTAGGGCACATGTTCATATGACAGTTTTTGTTCAGAATGTCTTCGGAAATAAGCTCCTTAAGGGACGGTAAATCCTCGTGAATCAGGCTGTATATGCACATTATTTAAATCTGAATTAAAAGCAAAAGGGCGAAAAATTGAAACGTCGACTTAAAAGAAAGCGTGAAACCACTAGTATTGCAGCTGATAAATTTAAAGACGATTTCGGCCTTGAATGGCATTACCAGTTATGCACAGATGGATATTATATTAAGACATTTTCCAAAATATAGAAATTTTGATGTTATCTTGTAAATACAGGTAGCATATATTCTTTTCGTGAGGATGTTTTATGTTAAAAACCAAGATATACTTATTACTAATAAAAACATTCCTGATTTTAATAATATCACTAATCAAACCTTCATCTATATTTTCTTAGCCTCTCAAGCAAACCTTCCAATGGGGATAGAAAAAGTTATTTTTTTTCCACTATGTTAATAATGCCAAAACAAATGCTTATACAGATTTTGGCCACTCGAGCGCAATTATGAGGGGATCCACAAAGTAAGTAACCTTGGGACCGTTTTGAGGAAGAAAACACAATTTCGTGGAAAGATTTATTGGAACAGGAACAAAACACAATTTCGTAGAAAGATTTATTGGAACAGATACAGCAAATGTTGAGCTATTTTTCAACATAATACCCACCGGAACTGAGACATTTGTCATAGTATGGGTTCAACAGAGAGGTACAGATTGCTGTCACACACTGGTTCCGATCCCAGGTGGGAGACTTCAACAACACAGAGATACAAAAGTTGATCTCATGGTATGACAAATGTCTCAATTCAGGTGAGTAATATGTTTAAAAAAATAGCTCAATAATTGCTGTATTTGTTCCAATAAATCTTTCCGTGAAATTGTTTTCTTTCTGTAAACGGCTCAAGGGTTACGTACTTTCTGGACGGACCTCGTAACTGCACTCGAGTTGCCAAAATTTTTATAAACACTTCTTTTGACGTTATTAATATGGTGGAAGAAAAAGAAATAACTTTTTATCTGTCCCCATGAGCGTGTTTGCTTGTCAGCTGTTATAGAAAAAGAGTTCACTCTTCATGCATTACGGTCTTAAATACATTGCCCTATTTTCTTAAAGCTTTTAAGGGACAAGAAAAAAGATTGAGAACATAATTAACAAAATTTCTCCACACTCATAAAATCTACTCAACTGATGAATAAAAGTTTTGATGCTTGTAAAATGAACTAATCTACTTCCTATGTATTTCATATTTTTGTATAACGTTTGACTTATTCCACATTTTAAAGCTATAATGCTGCTAGAAGTTCTATGGAATCTATAAATAAAATAATATAACATAAAAATTCATAATATGAAGAGTTCACTGCAAGAATGATGGATGCCATTTGGAATACATTTTTCAGGAGAAGCAATTGAAAGTTTGAAATGCTTAGCACTTAAAGCTTAACTGTGATTTTCCGATCATTACTGGACAATGACTATCAGTGTTAATGCCATATAACTCTCTATATACATTTTATATGTCTTAAGCTATGCATTGACAGTCTTGGTTCATTTTCGACAAGAAAGTGACATCCATCATTCTTGCAGTGGACTCTTCATATATTATTCACTGCGTCACTATAAGTTGTAACATTGTACCACCAACAGAATTTAAAATATTTTGTTACTGTTGATCCAAAAATTTACAACGGTTTCAGATTAACCCTCAACACTGCATTCCAACAATCGTTGACAACGGACTAATCCTTTGGGAAAGGTAATCAACTGTCTCTTATCTTAAATCTTATGTAAGATCTTCTGTATGTTATATTTATCTATTATACACTTCTTAAATATTAAACGATAACAAATATTATTTGTACTCATTTGTGGTTACTACCTTCGAATCGGAGATAACGTAACTAAAACGTGCAGATTTATTTCTTAGAACTTTAATGTCTTATCTAATGTGATGTCAGAATAAGAACTGATGTGTTATTCATACATGTGCTGGTTTGTCACGTCTAGGTCCATACTAAGTTACTGAAAAATTAAAATGGTTTATTCTGTGTATTTCAGTCGCGCCATCATCACATACCTCGCAGACCGATATGGAAAGGACGATTCATTGTATCCAAAGGATTTGAAGAAGCGCGCTCTTGTGGACCAGAGACTGTATTTCGATATGGGCACCCTCGTTTCCTCCATGAGGCAGTATTTCGTAAGTGTAAAACCATTGAGTGTAATAGATTGGAACTTTCAAAAACATATTTCTTAAATTAATATAAAACAAGAAAATATTTTCCTAAGGATTGTTTTTAACTTTCCAGACGCTTATCCCGAAAAAGAGAAAACGCTTTTGAATAGACGTTTCTTAGTTTGAAGGGGAAAAGAATGGCTTTCTTTATAGTAAAATCACACGATGATGGAAAAAGTTTCTGCTTTCAATTAAAACCAAAAATTTTGCCTGAAATATTTTTTTAGAAAACACTTATTTTGAAAAAGAAACAACAAAATATAAAGAAATAAAGAAAGAGAAATTAGTGCACCGTAAATCTTTGAAAGATTCTATCTTAGATTTACATTCTTACCTTTCCATGCTTTATTGGATGATTAAATTCAATGATGTAGGAGGACATTAAATCTAAATGTCAGCAAACTTTATAATTCCTACTGATTATTTATATTACCCATTCATAATCTGACACATTTTTCGCTGCAATTATGTATTGAGAGTCGTTGTTAATCGATAACAATGTCAATGTGGCTTTTCAAACAAATCTCGGAAGAATGGTTCAATTTGACCCAGTTATTAGTGGCAGCATAAACAAATGCTCAGATGAATCAGTACATTACTAATATCCGAATATCATATTGTCAGTGACAAACATATGCCTATATGTATAGATTTATTGCATATTATGTGAATATAAACTGATGAATTTTATATAATATTACAACATTATAATAGCAATAATAATATTTCTCTTTCCGAATTACCTGCTTTGATTTGAGTATTAGGTAAAAATATGCAAATTTTTACTTGGTGGCTTTGCACTGATTGGTATAAATGAACTACATTTATATTCCTGGGTTAGATTTCTAGATTTTGTTCACGTAATTGAATGGAATTTAATTTACAGACGAAAAAAATACTTGGAAGTAAACTTGAAGCAGACGACATTACAAAATTAGAGAACGCATTCGAGTTATTGGATAAATTCCTCGAAGGTGAAGAATGGGTTGCAGGAAGCAACATCACCGTAGCTGATTACGCAATCGTGGTGAATGTGTCGATTACGGAGGTAAGCTTCAATAAATTGTGTACATAATTTTCTTATTCAAGAAAAATATTTATTAAATTCAAAATCAATATTGACCTGCGATATCTGGTCAATTACGTTACAATTTGTGAGACAATTTTATAATATACGTAAAATGTAATATACGTAAAATATGCGTATGATTTCATAAGTTTAATTGCAAAAAAATGATTTAAAACATGTGCATGTTATAAGAGTTTAATCATTTTCCTATTTCGGCTAAACAAGTCATTGAAATGAGTTGGGATCTTTCCCTTCATCACATGTAAATCCTCCCATTTCAGAAAGTTTTCATACGTGTAAATAATGTAAAGATCACACTTTAATCTACAGCAGATTTGTGTGGTCTATAATTCACCATTTATCTAAGTGAGTATCTACAATGTTATGCTGTCTTTGAACACTAGCAAGGAATTTCGCACCTCATCTCTCGGTAGAAATCTGGTATGATGTAGATGCAAAATGGAAGAAATTGAGTTTATATTTGCTTTAAAACATATCTGATGAAATTTCTGGCTCACAGAGGACCATGTCCACCACGGGTATTCCAAAAATATGATAATGAAACTATGCAAATTGTTGGTTTAAGCTATTTTGAACCCTGTTTTTCTTTGGCCTCACATTTCCAATTTCCAGGTGATTCCTTAGTCGAAATTTCCCTATAGTATTCACCCATTTCGGGTTTTGAACTTAATGGCACTGGAAAGTTTCTTTCTCAATCACAAATTTACAAAGACGCTGTGGAGTAACGATTAGTATATCTGTCCGAAAAATGAGTGGGCCCGAGTTCAAATCCTGATTGAAGTAAGTTAACTGGTTGAGTTTTTTTCCGGAGGTTTCCCTCAACCCATTAAGAGCAAATGTTGGGCAACTTTCGTCGCAGGACCGTGGACTCATTTCGCAATATACTGGTTATCAGTTTTGGAAGGCTCTCTTTTCGGCCAAAATTGTATGCATAAGAAAACCCGCCGACCGGACGAGCAATGTTCCTGCGATGGACAGGCGTGTGTAATGTGTGTATCCAAGAACGACATTGTGAGAATTGATGTTTACTACATTTTTCTGCTAGAAATATGGACGTGTATTGGCGCTATTGACGTCAAAGACTTCCTCGAGTGACAAATAGTCATGACCAGAGCTAGGAAGTTGGTATCAAAACTATTAAGTTGTGTTTGCTTGGACTACATCTAATAATAATAATAATAATAATAATAATAATAATAATAATAATAATAATAATAATAATAATAATAATAATAAGAAATAATTGCAATTATTAAAAATCTAAAGTCAAAAAACTCCTCAGGGTATGATGAAATAAGTAGCAAAATATTAAAAGCAAGTTCACATATTATAGCTGGGCCATTAAGTTATTTATGCAACTATTCAATGTTCAATGGCGTATTTCCTGAGATATTAAAATATTCAGTGGTTATTCCTATCTTCAAAAAGGGAGAAACAACGTCTCCAGAAAATTACAGACCCATATCACTTCTACCAGCCTTCTCCAAAATCTTTGAAAAAGTAATGTAAAAAAGATTATATCATCATCTAGAAAGATATACCATTTTAGTCCCAGAACAATTTGGATTTAGAAACATTTAGTTTAACTGACAAAATTCTGGAGGCAGTTAATAAAAAATTACAAGTTGGAGGGATTTTCTGTGATTTATCCAAAACATTTGACTGTATAAATCATAAAATGCTGCTAGATAAATTAGATTATTATGGAATTAAAGGTGTTGCACACCAATGGTTTCACTCATATCTCATAGATAGGAAACAGAAAGTTGAAATCAATACAACTATGAAATCTGCATCGACATGGGGAACTATTAATAATGGAATTCCTCAAGGATCAATATTAGGTTCCCTACTTTTTCTAGTGTTCATAAATGATCTTTCCCCCCAATAAAAGATGTAGGTCATCCTATATTATTTGGAGATGACACAAGTATAGTAATTACAGCCAATAACTCCAACACATTCCAATCTTCAACAGAGGAAATTCTCTTTAAAATATGTGACTGGTTCTCAGTCAATAAATTAGTATTAAATTGTACCAAAACTAACATAATTCAATTTAAATCCTGTCCAAATTCAACGTCGAAAATTTCTAGCGCAATAATTAATAATAGATCCCTATTAGAAACAACAACAACCAAATTTCTTGGCTTAAAAATCGATATGTGTTAAATTGGAAAAATCATATTAAAGAAATTACCCCAAACTAAATTCAAATTGTTTTTTCTATTAGATCTATGCTAAAGATAGTAAATATCAATACCTTAAAAACAATATACTTTGCATACTTCCACTGGGTAATGAGTTTTAGAATAATATTCTGGGGAAATTCCACAGATAGTAACAATATATTTCTGTTACAAAAAAGAGTAATCAGAATAATAGTAGGTGCCAAATCTAGGGAATCGTGTAGGGCTATTTTCAAAAAACTACAAATAATGCCCATGGCTTGTGAGTATACCTTTTCATTAACAGTCTTCCTGATATGTAATCGTGAAAACGTTGTAACTAATTCAACAGTTCATAGCATAAATACACGTCAAAAATGACTCTCATACTCCATCGGCAAGTCTATCGTGCTATCAAAAAGGAGTGCGTTTTATGGCAGTAAAAATTTTTAATAGCCTCCCTATCGATATAAAAAATGAAACTCAAAACATAAAATTATTTAGGGCCAAATTAAAGAAGTACCTAATTTCTCACGCCTTCTATTCTGTAGGTGAATTCATAACAGTCAATAACGCTTCATGAAATTGATACTAAAACTATGTCTTGTACTAGTAGACTATATTGTAAATCTCTTCTGTATATATTCCAACTAGACTGTGACTATAAATTAAGATTTTATAATAGTATTAAGTTTTTTGACTTGTTCCATATTCTAGCTGTAAGCAATGTATGAATACCATGGAATGTTAATAAATACAATACAATACAATATAATACAATCTCTGCCGAATGAACAGTAGTAATGCAACATACCAACATTAATAGCAATATCGAAAAACATATGTATACTTGACTCAGGTTTTAAAAAGACGGTTTCCCTTCATTGCTGTATTTCCATGTAAATAGAGGTGTTCTGAGTGTTTTTTCATAGCACAATGTTCCTGAACTACAATTCCTTTTATAGATTAAGTCCGCATGATATAATTTTCAGTAAAATGTTTCTCAATTTGTTACTAAAGTTACCACCAAATTCTAGAAGTTTTGCATTCACATTCTTGGGATTGGAGGATTTAACGTTTGCCGCGTTGAGAACTGCTCATTAAACTGCACGACTCCATTGCGAACGTTAGTACATAATGAAACTGCTTTTTTTTTATTTGGTTATTTAACGACGCTGTATCAAATACTAGGTTATTTAGCGTCGATGAGATTGGTGATAGCGAGATGATATTTGGCGAGATGAGACCGAGAATTCGCCATAGATTACCTGGCATTCACCTTACGGTTGGGGAAAACCTCGGAAAAACCCAACCAGGTAATCAGCCCAAGCGGGGATCGAACCCGCGCCCGAACGCAACTTCAGACCGGCAGGCAAGCGCCTTAACCGACTGAGCCACGCCGGTGGCTCTAATGAAACTGCTTCTCCACTTGCGTATTATTGTAATGTAACGAGTCGTCCACCCATAGTTGCAGATATATTATGGGTTATTCATAAGAACAAAGTATAGTACCGTATGTTAGTGCAACAGATCTATGTACGTAGCTGCACTCAACCTGAAAACAATGTTTTTGTACCGAGTTCCAAAAACTTGTTACGACTGGAAATGTACTGATCCCTGTTAATATAGTACCACTGGCTGAGCTTTTTTTTGCATTGTTGCCATGTTCTGTCATAAATAAAATCGCAATTTCGCACACTATCAATAAATTCTATGCCTAATGTAAAGCTATGTTCCCATCTACGAACATTTCTTATCTAATGTAATTTCCGCATGGACGGACAACAATGACAAGTGCCATCTACATCAGTGACGAAAATGTTTCAGTTGAGATTCCCAATAAAAAAAGACCAAAATTATCCCTGCACCTTTGATCTTCCTTTCATAGACAATTAAAATGGGGAAATTCTGAGACAGCCACTGCCTATTATGTTAAATGGTAATGTGATTTGTAAGTTTTTAATACAAGTTCTTTTTTGTTCGGAATTTCGTAGGCCTTTGGATCACGGGGTTTGGACTTCGACATCAGTAAATATCACAACGTCACCAGATGGTTTTCGAATGCGAAGAAGACAATGGTTGGATTCAGCGAAATAGAGGGAAAAGGAATCGAAGAATCGATGAAAAGGATTGATGCTCTCAGAGCGCAAAGGAATTGAACACACTCTAAGAAATCCAAACTTCCACATAGGTGTAATATTTATGAATTATATATAAACTATGTACTCTTAATGATCAAAATAGATTGATACACATATCTACTAAGTCTTTTAATTTACCTTCCTAAAAAAATAAAAATAATGTTATCCAATGAACAACGTGACTTTGGAAATGGGCGCTCCACTGTAGACTGTGTTTTTATCCTCAAACAATTAATTGAAAAAAGGAGGGAATATATTTTACAAACCCATATGCTTTTTACAGATTATGAAAAAGTCTTCGACAAAGTGATTCGTCCTAAATTGTGAGATATTTCAATGAATAAAGGCTATCCTCACCATCTAATAACTGTAATAAGAAGTTTATATAGAAATGCGAAAATTAGCACAAATAAAGGAAAAGGTGTGGGAAATTTAAAAGCAGAAATTAATGGAGGAGTTAAACAGGGATGTCCACTGTCACCTGTTCTTTTTAATATTTATTTAGACGACGCCATTCAAGAATGGCAGGATAATTTGAGAAATAATTTTAATATACAGTGTATAAAATTAAATAGTTTGCGTTTTGCGGATGATGATAAAATAATAATTGCCAACTCAGAGAATAAATTACAACAAGCAGCACACACCAATTGTGGTCAGTGACGAAGAAATTCAATTTAAATATATCTATTCAAAAATCAAAGGTAATGGCTTTCAAGGTTCCCAGCATAGATGATCAAAAACTGTAATAAATTCCCAAATAATAGAACAAATATACGCAGCAAAATATCATATCAAAAGAATATGGACATTGAAGATAAATTAACAAAACACCAACATATGTGTGGGACAATCAGACGATGTTTGAGGAGCAAAACGAGACTAGATACTCAGTTGAAGTTTTACCAAACGATAGTCTCGACTCTCTTTTATGGTACAGAAACATGGACACTAACAAAGAAAGAGATAAGAATAATAGAGTCTACTAAAATGCGCTTTCTACGGTCCGTAGCTGGGATTTTACTCTTAGAATACCAAAGGAATGAAGATATAGGACGGAAACTAAATATATAATATAAATGACTGTAAATAACACATAGAAAGAATGGATGAGGAACGTTTTCCGAAGGTAACACTTCAATACAGACCAAGAGGAAGACGGAACATCGGTAGACCTAGACATAGATGAAAGGACCAATGAGAAAATACAAATTCAACGGGGTCGGAACAGGTCTAAGGCCTATACCACAGTCTAGTATATACAATCACGAAGCTCAATACGTAGTAAATATGCAAACATTAGGTAGTTGCTCACCATTAGGATTGCTAATATCGCCTCATTACAGGCAATGCAAAATATTACTGGCACAGTCTAGTGTTTCTAGCACCCTCAAAACTCAAACTTCGTGACTGTATATAGTAGACTGTGCCTATATCGTGATGATGATGATGGTGATGATGATGATGATGATGATGAAGATGAAAAAAGGGAGAGAGAACAATCTTGGAACCTCTTTTGTTTCTATTATACGTTAATGTTATGTTAAATATAAACTAATGAATCTACATTGCATATTCATATGCAGATGATACGGTAACTATATTCAATAGTTTGTCTGAACAAGAAGCATATAAAATTATCATGCAGGTCTCAAAATTGATTAAAAATGGCTTGGTCCCAACTTCTTTTCATTAAATAAACTTCGGTTCCTGTTTCCATTAATGACTACCGGTATTCTAGCATTAAACAATAATTACAAGTTTGTGATGAAGAAAAAGTATTATATATAGGCCTATATACATATAGGGTAAGGTTGCGTATATCGCACCACTTTAGCATTTATAATTTTTATTGAACAACACAGTTTTTATTTTCTGCATTCCTTTACATAAATACATTCCCAGAACATTTACCTTTCATGTAAAAAAGAATCCTTGAATTTAATTTAATATTTCTGAAGTAGAATGACATTTTCGAAACACTTGTCAGTGGTGCCATTAGGCAACTAGTTTCCTAAATAGCACCTGCGGTTTCTTAAATCGCACCTCTTTAACTGTAGGGAACAGGATGAAGGAAAGCTTTTAATATTGAACACATTGAACAGTATTTAATATGAATAATGTAATAAATGCAAATTACAAGTTTATTGAAATTAATGAAAGAGAGTAACGCATCTTCAAATGAAATTTAAAAAATAGAGCATAAATTATCGAACATTTAAACTTCCTGAATGCGTTTTTTTATTGTTACACATTTGCCATGTGCTTCACCATGCAGTTTAAACTGTAAACTGCGTCACCTTTTCTTCACGATTATCTCGAAGCCACCTAAGAACTGCTTCATGATTTAGCTGTCTGAAATGGTTTGAAGATAGAAACATCTAAAGGCTGGGCCTCTGAGTATTATGACGAGGAAGCTGAAATAGGAGCACATCATTTTCCCGAGATAATCTAGCTTCTAAATAAGCAGCACTTTTTTCTATGGCAGGTATGAGTGGCAAACAAAATGTTTGAGCTATTCGACAAATACATAGTTCACTGTTGATGTAACCTGAACCAGAGCAAACAAATAACGATCCTGGAATAACATCAGCTGATAATGTAGGATGCACTGTTTGACGTTTAAAAATTTTCATAGGTGGCACAAAATATCTGGTGCGCTTGTACAGCACACAGTTGTTGTATTAACGTCCTTTTCACCACTTGATATTGCACCCACCTGATGCATTCCTCGTTCAGTTAAAATTTTTGGGCCTTCTTTTTTACGGCTAGAATTGCTACAGTTGCTCATATCGCACCGGTGAGAATTAGGCACCTACAAAGTGGTGCGAATTAAGAAACTACGTCAAAAGTTATTATTTTCTTCATTCTAGTCTATAATCACCACATGTTCGAAAATCGTACCAAGTTAAATGTTCTTTAATATTTCTTTTAACCAATAACATCTTAAGATTATGGATTTCTTTGCCTACAAATCCGTTATTTAGTTGCAAAATGTTAGCTAAATATACATCCACCTGAGCGATTATATTAAATAGGCCTACTCTATTACCACGTTGCTAGCACAAAGAAGTGGCAGAAACCAAGTGACGTGGTGGAAGTTCATATGGTAGATTGTAACAATACCACTAGATGTTACACTACTACAGTAATTTGTTTTAACCTAGCAGTGGTGCCATTTAGGAAGCGGTGCGAGTTATGCTACTCTACCCTATATATTGGATTTATAAAATAAAACCATCTGCCCTTCAATAAGTGTGACCACAAGAATCCAGAAAACAAATACATATATAAAAGTTTACAATGAAAATGCATATATTAAATTTCAAAAGAAAATTAAAGTGAATCATATTACTTGAAATAGAGATGAAACTGCAAAAATTGAATTGAGTCCTTTAGAACTTCTCTAAGGATTTTCTCAACATTGTAAAGTGTGAATCCCTTTGATTTTAAAAAGTTTTAGTTGTATTTGGAAATGGTACCACGAACTCCAAAAAGAAGTCCGTGTACTGACCAACGATTAGGCGTGATGTTATACATACTTACTTACTTACAAATGGCTTTTAAGGTACCTGCAGGTTCATTGCCGCCCTCACATAAGCCCGCTAGAGACCGGCAAATCAGACACGTGCTTGCCGTCAGGCTTGGGTTCCGGTGAAGCTACAAAGCAAGTTAACTTCTAAGACTGAACCCATTGTCCCCAGGCGGGACCCAAGAAAGCCTGCCTGTTTGCTCGTATTATAAGGTAGAGTGACTTGCATTCACGGAAGCCAGTCTGCACTGGTTAAGATGAAACAGTACTAGTTTGAAATCTAAGTTCGTTGGCTATTTAGTTACTTCAAAAAATCTTTATCTTATAGTCCAACACGGCAGATAATTCTTGATTAAAGAAACACAGATTTACGATTTATTGCGCTACAGAATTCATACAATAATAAGACAATATTATAATTTCATATTCCTGCAAAGTGTATCTGACTCAACAAAATAGTAACATTTCATAATTTGTGACTAGTTGAGAAGAGAAGAGAAGAGAAGAGAAGAGAAGAGAAGAGAAGAGAAGAGAAGAGAAGAGAAGAGAAGAGAAGAGAAGAGAAGAGAAGAGAAGAGAAGAGAAGAGAAGAGAAGAGAAGAGAAGAGAAGAGAAGAGAAGAGAAGAGAAGAGAAGAGAAGAGAAGAGAAGAGAAGAGAAGAGAAGAGAAGAGAAGAGAAGAGAAGAGAAGAGAAGAGAAGAGAAGATATTACGTTGAAAAGATATTGGTAACAATTATTATGAATATCAACGACTATTATAGAAAAATATTTCATTTTAACTTCTTTCCTTATCAACAATTAAAAGCCTCATGAATACTTGTAAAATGTATAAAAGTTTTTCGTTCTTCAGAATATTGATTTGCTATTTAACTTCTGAGGGACAGATTTCTTTTTATTTATGAAGCTGAAAGTTTGAATGGTTTGCATTAAATTTATATTACTACGATGAAAAGGAAAGTGCCAGTAATTTATAACTGTTGGCATTTAATGGATATTATGTTGACGAGAAATAGTTTTCTTTGTCTTTATTAACGGTACATTTCAGAAGACAACAAATTAAGTTTTCAGTAGTTTGTATATATCTGTAGGTTTCTTGTCAGGTTTGAATGACTTGGTTCATATTTATCACGCATCTGAAAGCAGCACAGTCTGGCGCAGGTCGGCGGAACCCAACAGTCCTTTCGGGTCACTCTTAGGACTGTTTGGGAGTCACGTGCAACCACACTGCCTGCCAGCTTGTGACGGAAGTTTGTAGGCGGGCGAACGTTACGAAGCGTAAGCCCGCTCACGGACGTAAACAGTCATGGGCAAACCTGATAGACATTTTGCCTGTTTCTAAAGCGCGCCATCGGTCCCTATCCTGTGCAAGATTAATCCAGTCTCTATCATCATATTCCATCTCCCTCAAATCCATTTTAATATTATCCTTCCATCTACGTCTCGGCCTCCCCAAAGGTCTTCTTCCCTCCGGTCTCCTAACTAACACTCTATATGCAGTTCTGGATTCGCCTGTGATGTTATACTGCTTGCTAAAATAAGGAACGTAAGGTTCATTTAGATGATTCTCTTTTCATCATCAGTAAGTTTTGGCTATTGTGCATCTCTGTCAAACCTAATATTGTTCCTGTGTTGTTTTTTCTTTCAATGACAGTATCTGCTCCTCTTGTTCAATTATCTTCCGAGATACAATGCACTTCTTCATGGACTTCTAAATTTGTTGAATTCTTCTCTCTCTTATTATATCATCATCATCATCATCATCATCATCATCAACATCATCATCATCACCATCACCATCATCAATGTTTATGTTTCCCGTAAGTGATAAAGAAATTATAACTATTGCTAAAACTTTAAAAAATAATGTGGCTCCGGGTGTTGATGGCATCACTACTAGAGCACTCAAAATGATTATTGAACCCATATCGAAACCACTAACCCATGTCTTTAATTTGTGTTTATTACAAGGTGTATTTCCAACTGATCTTAAATGTGCTGTAGTAATACCTATATACAAATCTGGTGACAGAAACAATCTCAGTAACTACAGACCCATCTCACTCTTACCAAGTCTCTCTAAACTATTAGCAAAATGTATTAAAAGCAGGCTAATTAATTTCTTAGAAAAAACAGTCTATTAAGTCAAAAGCAGTTTGGCTTCCGTACTAACATGAGCACGGACGACGTAACATCAAGGATTATCAAAGAATTAGACTCGGGTAAAAAATGTTTGGGAGTTTTCCTAGATATTCAAGAAGCCTTTGATACTGTAGACCATAATATACTCACTTCTAAACTTCATGTCTACGGTATTAAAGGAATCGCTTTAAACTTATTTAAGTCATACTTAAGCAACAGATCCCAATTAACGAAATTTAACGACCAACACAGTGAAATTCGTAATATAAATATAGGTGTGCGACAAGGTACAGTTCTAGGCCTACTAATATTTTTAATATAATCAATGACTTGCTAAATATTGATATAGGAAACACATCTGGAGATATATTTGCATATGCCGATGATACAGCCGTAATTTTTAGTGGATCGAATTGGAATGATGCCTACCTAAATGCTAATAGAGGTATAAATGTAATTAAAAAATGGTTAGATGAAAATTTGCTCTCATTGAACATTTCAAAAACAACTGCAGTTCCTTTTACATTAACGGCTTTTAGTCTGAGAAAAATCAAACTCGATAAGGATACAAATTTAAAAATACACAATTGCAGTAACATAAACTTGATTGATTGTAATTGCTCTTCCTTGACAGAATCCACGCAAGTAAAATACTTAAGTGTTGTCATTGATCAACATTTAAGATGGAATAAACATGTAACATATTTATGTAATAGGTTACGGAAAACAATTCACAACTTTGTAACCCTTCGTGCATATATGCCTATCTATGTTCTCCGTGTAGTTTATCTAGCCTTGTTTCAATCAGTCATCCAATACGGAATAATAGGATGGGGTGGAATGACAAAGACTATCTTAACTCCATTAATATTACTACAAAAACGTATCATCAAAATTTGTCTGCATAAACCACTTGATTATCCGACACAATTTATTTATTCTGAATTTCAAGTACTAAAAATTGAGCAAATATATAAACATACATTACTAACTTATTTTCACAAAAATCGAATGAATTTTATAACTGAAAAACATATACATAACACCAAAAGAAATGTCCCAACTCTTTTGGCAGAACCTAAATGCCACACTACAGCTGGATTAAGACACAGTAGGAATTATGGACCAAGACTATACAATTCAGTATTGAAAAATAATCCAGACCTAAGCAATTTACACATTCCTAAGTTTAAAAATAAAGTGAAAATGTTTGTATGATATTTGATAAATTTCATTATTATTTTAAGTGTTACTAGCATTATATGTTACTAATATTTATTGTATTTATCTGATGCATGTACCCTATAAGATAAAACATTGTAATACATATAAATAGATCATTTTCTTAATTAATAACAGTGTATATCTCCAATAAATGATTCCTTAGCATCGCCACATATACACTTGATTGTACTTGTCACTATATCTTGTCACTAGTAAGTTATTTAAATTTATATTTTCCCCGCCATTCATAAAATATTTTGATATGATACCTCTTGCACAAAAGAAGAGTTCTATAACTGAAACTCGATTAATATATTTCAGTATTATTTATATTTATCCTGGTAATAATGAACAGTTTGACTCGTAGACATTTTGTTTTTTCAGCATTAACTTCCCATGATTTTACGAGAAGTTTAGAAGAGAACGGCAGTTACGTAGACTTTCAGCTCCCCACTACTACCATTAATGCACAACACAATGTCAATACGGCGGTTGCTGTCGTCTGCGATACAACGAACTTTTCTGTTGATTTTCGAGTTTGGCATTTTTTCCGGTTATTATATGCTTATTTAAGTTGTGTTAACTCTCGCTAGTGGTTTTATATTTTATTTTATCCGTCTTAGTATTTATTTTATTATTGTAAATATTTTTGTTTTATCACTATCACTATTATTATTATTATTATTATTATTATTATTATTATTATTATTATTATTATTATTGTTACTATTATTTATATCATCAGCATTATTATTTGAACCCTGTAAAATTTATGTAGACTACTGGACTGTACCCGAGCACGAGCATATGCTCATTTCGGGTATCTATTCATATGTATCTATTCATATGTATTCAATTCAAATTATGTGTGATATTTCATTTTTATTTTACTTCGTAATTTATTTCTCAATTGATAATAATTTTAAACTCAGATTGAACACAAGATCGAACTGTTCATTCGATCCTCTAATTGGTAAAAATTATTATATTCCCTATTTTCGTTATATTTATAATAATAATAATAATAATAATAATAATAATAATAATAATAATAATAATAATAATACTAATAATAATAATAATGTTATAATTTTCAATAAAACATATAATATTTTTAACTAGACAGTACACTTATGATATACAAATGCCGAAACTGCAGTGATGATAATCACGATAAAATGAATTCCTTTAATTTTGAAAAGCGGATTCTTGAAACGCTTGCACCTTATTTTCCTCCCTCATCTGCAGTAGTGTTGGACAATGCACCGTGCTAAAGGCGGATAAACCTTCCCCTCGATATGATCTCAAATCAACCATGATAACTTGCTTCGAAAATTAAGGTGTTCAGGTTGAAAAAAAGGAAGTGAAAGTAATAGAACTGTATACTTCGGTTGAGAAAATTAACTAAAAGAGAAAATATTCACAACTGACACTTATTTACGGTCATCGGGGCATTCTGTTGTTACCTTCCACCTTGTACAATGTTTGTGATCTAAAATCCATTGAACTGGCATGGAATAAAACAAAGCGGTTAGCTAGGAGAAGTACTGTAACGTGTTTTTTCTTTAAACAAATTACGTGACTTACACTGCGAGAAATTGGTTCAGTCACGAAAGTCGAAAATTATTGCAGGTATATGGTAAAATAGGGGATCAGGCCTACTGGAAAAAATATATAAAATTGCCCGATGTGAAGAACAGAATTGCCCAACAAGACGATAGTGGTTCTTCGTCGTCTGAAACTACAACAGCGAGTTAATTGGACTCTGCAACAGCGTCGGAATTAGAACCTCAACAAGATAAATCTAATGTTTAATGTTATAGTAGTTTAGTCTAAAGACGATCATCCAATCCTCAACGCCATCTCACTATCTAGTGGATGTCTTATCGGAACATACGACATATTTCCATGCGCTGTGATTATTTCTAATGGTATTTCCCTATTTAAGAAAATTTATTCTAAAATGATATAGATACTGTATTACAGCACATTAAGGATTTATAATGACGTTCTATGCACAAAGTTTCTTGGTTTAGAATTGGATAATCACTTGAACTGGAAAACGCATATAGAATGTATTACTCGTAAATTGAGCTCTGCCTGTTATGCATTAAGATCCTTATCTACTATTGGTGATATAAACTTACTTAAAATGTCATACTTTGCATATTTTCACTCTGTAATGAAATATGGATTAATACTCTGGGGTAACTCGTCTGAAGCTAAACACGTTTTTGTTTTACAAAAGAAAGCTATAAGAATAATGGCCGGTGTGCATAGAAGGACCTCATGTAAAAATATTTTCCGAAACTTAGAAATCTTGACTTTACCTTGTGAATACATTCTTTCCCTAATGATGCTGTATATTAAGAACCAAGATAAATTCAGTACTAATCAAGACATTCATCATTTTAATACAAGACATAAATCAGATCTTCATCTACCCTCTGTTAGTCTAAGCTGTTTTAAAAAAGGAGTTCGCTATTCATGTATAACAGTCTTCAATGCACTGCCTAATTATCTTAAAGATTTGAAGAACAACGAGAAAAGGTTCAGAAAAGAATTAACCAAATTTCTACATACTCATACCTTCTACACAATTGATGAATTGTTTATGCTTGTGAATTGAATTATTCTACTTAAATGACATGTACAATTTTATATAGCTCAACTAAAATATGTTTTTATATTGACTTAATCTGTTTACTATGTATTGTATTTTTTGTTTAGCATAACTGATGAATTGTATGTACTGTAAATTGAATAGTATACTGTATAGGTCAACTGATGAATTGTTTAAGCTTATAAATTGAATTAATCTACTTCATATGAATTGTATAGCTTAACGAAAATAAGTTTGTAAATTGAACTAATTTGATTGTATATGTTTGTATAGTTTGGCTGATGAATTGTATATGTTCTTAAAATGATTACTAGTCAGTGTAGCTCTACTGATGAATTGTATATAGACCTACTGTAAATTGAATGGTAATATGTATAGCTCAACTGATGAATTGTTTATGATTATAAATTGAATTAATCTACTTGATATTAATTGCACAAATTTGTATAGCTTAATGAAAGTATGCTACTTTGTACTGTATATATTTGTATAGATTTGGCCGATGAATTGTATATGCCTTAAATTGAATAGTAATCTATATAGCTCTACTGATAAATTGTTTGTGTTTGTAATTTGAAGTAGTTTGCATGATATGTATTATCAATTTCTGTATATCACAACTGGTTGAATTGTTTATGCCTTAAATTTAATTAAATTGTTTTGTATTATAATATAGCTCAACTTATGAATGATCGTTTGCGTTTGTAAATTTAATAATCTGATTGGCTATGTATTGTATACTTTTAGTAGAGCCATCGATGTTGGTCAGTCGACAGACTCGCTGGGCTGCTGATCCGGAGCTGCGTTCGGGCTTGGGTTGGATCCCCCTTTGGACTTTGGTTTCTTCGGAGGTTTTCCCCAGCCGTGGGACTGAAGCCGGATGGTCTATGGCGAGTCCTCGGCATCAACCCCTTTGATTTGATTACCCCCTTTGATTTGATTACCTGGTTGGGTTTTTCCGAGGTTTCCCCCACCGAAAAGGCAAATGCCGGGTAATATTTTGGCGAATCCTCGGACCTCATCTCATCTCACTACATCTCGCCAAAATGTAAAAAAATGTAAAAAAATTGTACAAAATTGTAAAAATTGTAGAAAATTACTAAATTGTAAAACTATAAAAATTTGTAAAAATTGTAATTGTAATATTGTAAAATGTTGACATGTTCCACATCTTAAAGCTTCATTGCTCATGTAAGATCTATGGAATAAAATAAATGAATGAATGAATGAATGAATGAATATTATCGTCTCTTTACGTAACATTAATGTCACTTTGATTAATCTTCATAACAATTACTACGCCTGCGTCTGTGCGAATTCACTCACGCATAACACATATTATTTTTGCTAAACTGTAACTAAATGATATTTACAGCTAGTGGTTATTTATCCTTAAAGAAGACGAGGAGGGACAAAATCTTAAACTTATATACTAACGGAAAATAAAAGTAACTCTATAAGTAATGAAAATGAATTTCTACTCCCCAGTTCCCGTTTGTGAATACATTATTTTCCATACAAAAGGTGTCCACTCAAATCTATTTTTAGAATTCCCTGCGATTTCCCTGTTTTCTAGACACAGTCATTTTGCACCTGACGTTACAATTATTTATAAAATGAAGCTAGAAGTAAAGTAGCTGCCCATTTTTTTTCCAATTTAATATTAAGAATATAATTATGACTCTTAAATGAACTACAATTAAATTATTGCAAAATGAAGCACGTGGAGAAGAATTGAAGCTACGAAACAAGAATAGACTATAGCGATATGACGGTTAGAACAAAATTTGGTTAATGCGCGCTCTGCCGCATTTACTAGAAGCTAGAATAACAGTCGCTCTCTAACGTGAAGTTATTTCCATGTTGCCAGATTGCGTCTTAACTAACCTACATCTTATACAGTATAAATGCAGACTGTCTCTTAACTACATAATATACCGAATGTTTATGCAATTTATTATATAGATTTTCAGGGATGATAAAGAAAGACAAAGGTATCAATTTTAGACAAGAAACCCCAATCCTGAAACGCCTCCATCTCAAGTTTCAAGCCAAAGCCGTTTTTCGTAGGTTGCAGACGATATAGGCCAGTCATGTCAATTGATGCCCATGGGTGCCAGCGCGCGCTTTAGCGCCTAGGAGAGCCTGAGCGCTTTACAGTGGAAAGGAAAGAGACAGACGAATGACGTAGTGTATGTCGCTTGGTCGAGCTATATTCAGGGATGGCCAGCATTGATTCAATGGACAAAAGGAAGAGAACTTATTAAAACTGTATCCATTTTAATTTTTAGATTTGTCTGAGAAGTATAAGTGCATTATTAGAATGTAAGTTTTAATTTTAATGCTCATTTTTCACAATTTTGTTTTTTTTATTCAAAAGGAATATATTTTTTCAATTTTTGTAGAAAAGTGAAATTTTCAGGTATAGGCCCATTTATTTAGTAATCCTACAGGTTCTGAAATAATGTTTTCGTAAATCTAATATACCGTAAATACGTATTACTGAAGATAGTGTATTAGAAATTTTGAAAATATTCGCATGGAAAATTAATGTTTGTAAGGAAATAAATTAACAAAGCAACTACTATGACATCATAAGCAAAAGATATGTGCCTATATGTTATAAAAACGTCAGTCCTATAGCTTCAGCAGATTTCGAGAAAATAATTTAATATTTGATGATAGGAAGTTACGCACCAATATCAACTTAAAAGCATAATGCGATAAGAGTTTTGTTATGGAATATTAGTTACCCTTAAAACATACTGCAGTGTCTAGGTAACTTTGCTTTGTACTATTATATATTTTTGATTAGTTCATTGATTACGTTTATAAGGCTAAAGATACCATCAATATCAATTCCAACTTATCATGTCATACTCAATCACTTTTTTTTGGATATCGCTTTCTTAATGAATTATGTGTTTCATTCACTTAGTACAGTATAGTTGTACTAATATGGATTTTATGTGGATATTCCTTCTTAACTCTTTATTATGTTGTTAAAATTTAAAACACAACTGCAATATTAAGAAATTGGTATTAGTACTTTTGTTTTACAGACAATATAGAAAATATCAAACACAAAGACGCCATATAAAAATAACGACATAAAATTTCATGTTCCGTTTGAAGTTTGTGCACCACTGTTTTCTTAATCCAGCAGGCTGCTTATTCCTCCTTCCATTCCTAGCGCTTGATGCCCGCACACAACGTCAAGGTCAGAAAAATGTGCTTGCTTTGACATCACTGATATAGGCTAACAATAATAAGGGTAGGCAACCCGACCAACATCATGACAGGTTGGGAAAGAACGTCAGGAATGCTATGCAGATGGTGTCAGTTTTTAACGTTAATACCGTAGTCCAATGAAGGCGGCATGATGTGGTCATTCCTAATGTACTAGCTATAAGTCATTAGACTGCAGTCTGTGTTTACACGTTGGAATGTACAGTACTTTGGATCAACCCTAATGAAATGGTGTTACAAACGTTCAGGGATGATGGCGGAGGGTACATGTATCAATTTGAGATAAGGAACCTTGGTCCGGAAATGACTAAGTCGAAAATTATAAGCAAAAATAGTTGTGTGGAAATGGAATTGTAATTTGGCCCCACGTGCCCTCCTTCCCTTAACTTTTGGAACAGTCGTGGAAAAATGGTATGGGCCGGATGTCTCCTACGTTGGTACTTGCCCCATACAATCTGCGAGCTTGACTACTGTTCCCATTGGCTCATCCGAATTCGAAAATCAGGTCTGCTTATTCCGCTCTCGTGTACTCCTCCATTTCACTAGGACTGATCGACTGGACACTGCGAGTGTTATGAGCGAGAAAATCTCAAAACACGAGCCAAAAAGAATACTTAGAATCAAGCCTAGTTTCCTTATTTCCCATAGTGCGTACCTATTTTCCCTAAATCTAGGAAAATTTCCTTAGGGTTGACAACAGAGATTGAATATGATTGAAGAAAATGAAGTGAGAACTGCATATGGCACAACGTGAGTCATGTTCATGCATTATTTTCCATAGCACGTAATATGAAGATAAACGTTATCACACCCACTGAAAACGTACTTGCTGTTCTGTTGCATGAAAAGTAACTCTATTTTCTGTAGATAAGATGCTTGTAGATTAGTTATCTAGCGATCGATAACATTACTTAAAGCTTTTTAGGCCTATTTCGTTTTATCTTGTTTCGTTTTCCTTCTGTCATGCTCTGTCATCAATTAAACTCTACAAAATAGCTCAAATTCAGAGACTTGAAACAGTCGTGGAAGCATCATCAGAGCAGCTGACCAAGATGAGAATTGATCTGTATTACGCACCTGGCAGCCCTCCTTGTCGGGTGGTGCTGCTGCTTGGAAAAGCACTTGGCTTGAATTTCAACTTGAAGCCGATCTCTGTTCAAGCCAAAGAAAATATGACGCCCGAATACCTTAAGGTAAGACACTACTTCACATTACGGAATATAGTGACAAGTACCTGATGCAAACTGGTTAAAATTCAAACACAAAATATTCCGAAATATAATTTTCTTGTGCTATGTATGCTGCAAGCTTTTCAAACCTAGTGTGGAACAGCATAATAAATGAAAACCGTATGGAAAATTACACTTATTTTGCTTCGTTATTATTCATAAGCATGGGAAGGTCCCACCAACGCATTTGAAACAGATTTTAAAGATGTAGGTTGTTCCTCCCCTCCGACTTCAGCGATCTTGTGAATAGGGTGTACCAGCGCGCTTCTACCCTACACTCTTACTATAGTCGCCGCATTCGTTTATTAGGCAGGCGGGTTCCCTCGAGCACAATTACGAGGGCATCCACAAAGTACTAAGTAACCTTTGGACCGTTTAGAGGAAGAAAACACAATTTCGTGGAAAGATTTATTGGAACAGGAACAAAACACAATTTCGTAGAAAGATTTATTGGAACAGATACAGCAATTGTTGTGCTATTTTTCAACATAATACCCGCCGGAATTGAAACATATGTCATAGTATGGGTTCAACAGAGAGGTGCAGACGGTTGTCACACACTGGTTCCGATCTCAGGTGCAGACTTAAACAACACAGAGATACAAAAGTTGATCCCATGGTGTGAAAAATGTCTCAATTCAGGTGAGTAATATGTTTTGAAAAATAGCTCAATAATTGCTATATTCGTTCCAATAAATCTTTCCATGAAATTGTTTTCTTTCTGTAAACGGCTCCAGGGTTACGTACTTTTTGGACGGACCTCGTAACTGGACCAAAATTTTTATAAGCACTTCTTTTGACGTTATTAATATGGTGGAAGAAAAAGAAATAACTTTTTATCTGTCCCCATGAGCATGTTAGCTTGTCAGCTGTTATAGAAAGAGTTCACTCTTCATGCATTACGGTCTTAAATGCATTGCCCTATTTTCTTAAAGCTTTTAAGGGACAAGAAAAAAGATTGAGAACATAATTAACAAAATTTCTCCACACTCATAAATTCTACACAACTGATGAATAAAGGTTTTGATGCTTGTAAAATGAAATAATCTACTTCCTATGTATTTCATATTTTTGTATAACGTTTGACTTATTCCACATTTTAAAGTTATAATGCTGGTATAAGTTATATGGAATCTATAAATGAAATAATAATAATAATACAATAAATGCGCACAAGTCGTGCATAAGGTAATTAAGCTACATAAGATACATATTGAACTTAGCACTCTGTTGCTCACATTACGTATTTGTTCTCAATGTTCTACCGGGGATTTCCCTCTAACTGTTCATCTTGTTCATTATTCACAGAATTCTACCAGGGATTTCATTCGTTTTTTGCACGTGGTAAATTAAATAATAGAACATAAAAATTCATAATATATTATTCACTGCATCAATATAGTCGGGACGCTGCTATTCCTGGCGTGGCTATTCCTCTTTGCTTACGTCTTAGGAAGTCAAGGCTCTATAAAGTCTAGGTAGGTAGTATCGTTCGCCATTTTTGTTCTTTCGTTGCCGAGTTACCAGACGAGGGATCTATTTGCCACGCCGTTAAACATTATCATGTCGTAACTCCTATGATAATAAATCAAACGCACTGTAATTCAGCAAATAATTGAACGGCAAATAACGTTCTCGTGTGCTTTCTGCGAACGCCAACGAAAGAGCCAAAATGGCGGGAAATTATATTAAGTATTTATCCAGCCTTAGGAAATGCTTAACATCATCATTAGCGAATCACAACACGCACACGTTTAAATGTAACCGACTTGCAACGTGATTGGCTGCCGGAAATTAGAGCGACGGGACTAAAGTTGTAACATTGTACCACCAACAGAATTTAAAATATTTTGTTATTGTTGATCCAAAATTTTACAACTGTTTCAGATTAACCCTCAACACTGCATTCCAACAATCGTTGACAACGGACTAAACCTTTGGGAAAGGTAATCAACTGTCTCTTATCTTAAACCTTATGTAAGATCTTCTGTACGTTATATTTACCTATTACACACTTCTTAAATATTAAACGATAACAAAAATATTATTTGTACTCATTTGTGGTTACTACCTCCGAATCGGAGATAACGTAACTTAATCGTGCAGATTTATTTCTTAGAACTTAAATATCTTATCTAATGTGATGTCAGAATAAGAGCTGATGTGTTATTCATACATGTGCTGGTTTGTCGCGTCTACGTCCATACTAAGTTACTGAAAAATTAAAATGGTTTATTCTGTATTTCAGTCGTGCTATCCTCACATACCTCGCAGACCGATATGGAAAGGACGATTCATTGTATCCAAAGAATCTGAAGAAGCGCGCTCTTGTGGACCAGAGACTGTATTTCGATATGGGCACCCTCGTTCCCTCCATAAAGGAGTATTTCGTAAGTATAAAACCGTTGAGTGTAACAGATTGGAACTTTCAAAAACACATTTCTTAAATTAATATTATAAAACAAGAAAATATTTTCCTAAGGATTGTTTTTAACTTTCCAGCAGCTTATCTCGAAAACGAGAAAACGCTTTTGAATAGACGTTTCTTAGTTTGAAGGGGAAAAGAATGGCTTTCTTTATAGTAAAATCAGACGCTGATGGAAAAGTTTCTGCTCTCAATTAAAACCAAATATTTTGCCTGAAATATTTTTTTTAGAAAACACTTATTTTGAAAAAAAAAATAACAAAATATAAAAAAATAAAGAAAGAGACATTAGTGCACCGTAAAACTTCGAAAGATTCTATCTTAGATTTAAATTCTTACCTTTCCATGCCTTATTAGATGATTAGATTCAATGATGTAAGAGGGCATTAAATCTAAATGTCAGCAAACTTTATAATTCATTCTTATTCTTTATATTACCCATTCATAATCTGACATATTTTTCGCTGCAATTCTGTATTTAGAATGCTTTTGAATCAATCATAATGGCAATGTGGCTTTCTAGACTAATGTCAAAAGAATGGTTCAATCCAATTCAGTTATTAGTCGCTGTATAAACAGGTGCTTACAAGGAAGGCTCACCAAGTGATAATGGATTTTCACAACGATTTTGTCCCCATACGTTCCATTTGAAATGAGAAGCCTCTATAAATTTCTACATCCGGAAAGAGCCTAGTTTTCGAGATATGATTTTTTCAAATTCTTTAATTCGGAGCTATAACAGCTAATGGAAACAGTGCAATGTGCTAGATATATCAGACAATAAATCTCATTTAGATGCATACTTAGGCTGCTGGCAAAATCTCATTGAATAATATGAGTTATGAAAATGACATATCAGATATATAATATTCATAAAATTGACTATAGAATAGTCTATGAAGAAATGGTAAGCAAAGGTGAGGATATCTGAAAATACTCACTGTAGTGATCATAGCAGTGGAAATCGTTGTAGAAATTCTCAAAACAGAGTGTGGACTTTGCACACGAACATTTTTCAGAAAAGTAAGCTTTTAGCAGACAACTTTAGAGCAGTACTGCACATCAACGTGAAAACCGAATTCTACAGGAATCACAAATTTATCAGGTTTGTTGTTATGGTGCCCTGTTTTATGACAGTCATAAGTTATTTAGGGGAGAGTCGGGAAGTATCGGACATCGGGTAGTATCGGAAAGTGCGTTTTTTTCATCTACCACGATATAGTACCTGAATGACATGGTTACGTTTCTCTATGCATCACAGAAACGTAACCACGTCAATCAGATACTATCATCGTGTGGTAGATGAAAGAAACTCACTGTCCGATATTACCCGATGTCCGATACTACCCGACTCTCCCCTAAACATATTCATTTATCTAGAATATGATAACTGATTATCTGTTAAGGATTGCAATTTCATGACATTATATCTCTGATGCAATATAATATGTGTGTCAAGAACAAAACACTGTCAGAGAACTTCTGAATGAAACTTTTCCAAGGCCTAAAGCCATAAAATTTCAAGAGGCTGAAAAATCTCAGTTGTGTGCTTTGGAATTGAAGAGTCCACTGCAAGAATGATAGATGTCACTTTCTTGTCGAAAATGAACCAAGACTGTCAATGCATAGCTTAAGACATATAGAATGTACATAGAGAGTTATATGGCATTAACACTGATAGTCATTGTCCAGTAATGATCGGAAAATCACAGTTAAGCTTTGAGCGCTAAGCATTCAAACTTTCAATTGCTTCTCCTGAAAAATGTATTCCAAATGACATCCATCATTCTTGCAGTGGACACTTCAATTGTTAACACTTCCACCGTTTTAACTTCTGGAGTTTTAAGCTTCTTTGATTTTTAGTGCAATGCTAAACATTTTGGGTCTTAAACATTTTCTTTTTTACGATGGGAATGGAGATATGAGACTTAAATGAGTGTCAAACGATTATTTTGAAAAATGATATCTCGAAGGCTAGGCCTTTTCCGGATGTAGAAATTTATATGGAGGTCTATTATTTCAAACAAAGCGTATGGGGGAAAAATCGTTGTGAAAATCTATTATCACTTGGTAAGCCTTCCTTGTCAGATGAATCAGTACGTTACTAATATCTGAATATCATAATTTTAGTGACAAACATGCCTATATGCTAGATTTATTACATATTAAGTAAATGTAAACCGATGATTTTTATATAATATTACAGTAGTATAATAATAGTACATTATGCAACGAGCCTATAATGATAGTAATTAAGACGCGAGTATGTTCGTTTATGAAACGAGCGCAAGCGAGTTTCATAATTTTCATACGAGCGTCTTAATTACCATTTTAGGCAAGTTTCATACGAATTTTTATGCTCGACCATATTTCTAACTTGAAATTATTCAGAAGTATTCATTTTATTTGTATCTAACTGAAGAGTGGAAGTGACCTTGTGCATAGTTCCTAAATTGTGAGATGTGCGCAGACGCGAAAGTATTGATTTTTTTCGAGGAACAATAATGTCATTGACCTTGTTATAATCTACAGAATAACATGAACTAATTTTGATATAACCTGGAAATTGATTTAGAATTGAAAAACAAGATGACAAATTGAATTTATTTGAATATTATTTACAATTAACGCTACTTATTATAGTAACAGAACATAAACTTCTGCGACAGTATTGGATTTCCAGCCTCCGTGACGTTTCCCTCTTTGTCTTTCGATTGGATATCCGAGAATAATCGAAAACCTGACCTTTAATGAATAGGTGTACTTTAATGACATGCATTAAAGGTCTGCTACCAGGTGTATAATTACTACATTTCGGCATGGTCGAGCATAAAAATAATAATACTTTTCTTTCTGAATTGCCTGTTCTGATTTGGGTAATACGTAAAAATTTGGAAATTTTTGCCTTGGTGGCTTACACTGATTGGAATAAATGAAAGACATTTATATTCCTCATTTGATTTCCAGATTTTGTTCGAGTATTGAATGTAATTTAATTTATAGGCAAAACAAATTCTTGGAAAGCAACTCGAAGCAGACGACCTTACAAAATTAGAGAACGCATACGAGCTGCTGGACAAATTCCTCGAAGGTGAAGAATGGGTTGCAGGAAGCAACATCACCGTAGCTGATTACGCAATCGTAGTGAATGTGTCGGTTACGGAGGCAAGTATCAATAAATTGTCTACATAATTTTCTTCTTCAAGAAAAGTATTTATTAAATTCAAAATCAATATTTACCTGCGATATTTGGCCAATTAAGTTACAATTTGTGAGGCAATTTTATAATATACCTATATGTATAGGCTTGTGTATGATTTCGTAAGTTTAATTACAAAAAATGATTTAAAACATTTGTATATTATATGAGTTTAATCATTGTTCTATTTCGGCTTAACAAATCATTAAAATTAGTTGGGATCTTTCCTTTCATCACATGGAGAGTTCACACGAGTAAATAATGCGAAGATCGCGCTTTAATCTACAGCAGATTTGTGTAGTCTATAATGCACCATTTATCTAAGTGAGTGTCTACAATGCTATGCTGTCTTTGAACACTAGCGAGGAATTTCGCACCATATCTCTGGGTAGAAATCTGGTATGATGCAGATGCAAAATGGAAGAAATTGAGTTTATATTTGCCTTAAAATGTATCTGATGAAATTTATTGCTCACAAAGAACCACGATCCACCACGGGTATTCCAAAAATATGACAATGAAACTACGCAAATTGTTGTTTTAACTTATTTCAAACCCTGTTTTTCCCTTTTGGTTTCACATTTCCAATTTCCAGGTGATTCCATGGTCGAAATTTCTTTATAGTACTCACCCATGTCAGGTTTTGAAATTGATGGCACCGAAAGTTCCTTTCTCAACCAAAAATTTACAAAGACGCTGTGGAGTAACGGTTAGTAGGGCTATATCTGACCGAAAAATGAGTGGTACCGAGTTCAACTCC
Organism: Periplaneta americana; assembly: GCF_040183065.1. Taxonomy (NCBI): domain Eukaryota; kingdom Metazoa; phylum Arthropoda; class Insecta; order Blattodea; family Blattidae; genus Periplaneta; species Periplaneta americana. Next base: position 96,255,475 of record NC_091129.1, read on the forward strand.
TGGTTGGAGTAAGTTAACTGGTTGAATTTTTCCGGGGGTTTCCCCTCAACCCATTAAGAGCAAATGTTGGTCAACTTTCGGCGCCGGACCCTGGACTCATTTTGCTGATATTATCATCTTCATCACAGTCAGACACTAAATAACCATTGCAGTTGATAAGTGTCGTGAAATAAATAAATTAAAAAAATAATAAATATCCTGGTTATCAGTTTTGGAAGGCTCCCTTTTCGGCGAAAAATGTATGCATAAGAAAACCATCCGACCGGACGAGCAATGCTCCGAGATCAGTCTGCAGTGGACATGCGTGTGTAATGTGTGTATCCAAGAACGACATTATCAGAATTGATGTTTACTGCATATCGCTGTTATAAATATGGACGTGTATTGGCGCCATTCACGTCAAAGACTTCGTCGAGTGACAAATAGTCATGACCAGAGCTAGGAAATTGGTACCAAAACTATTAAGGTGTGTTTGCTTGGACTACATTTCTACCGAATGAACAGTAGTAACGCAGTTCTAAACGTCAATAAACCAGCACAACAAACATGTACAGTCGGGTGGTAACAAAGCTTGTCTTTGTGGCAATGGTCATGGCCATAGAACAAGAAACATTATAAGCAAGTGATATAAAATGGCACTAATTATTTATTGTAACATTAGAAAATTCGTAAATTTAAATCTAAAATAATTTACGGATACGTATAAAAGTAACAAATCAAATATATAATGATATCCTATATGTTTCTAGACATGGTAGAAAGCTTAATGTAGCCTTCTTTTTCAGTTTATCGAAAGAAAACCTCCTCCTACTGTAAGTTCAGAAAAACCCTTCTATTGTATGTTCAGAAAAACTATTTGTATGCGGAAAATGTTCCTTCTACATCATAATATGTGACTGGAGAAAATATATAATATGATACAGTAGTATTTCGTACTGTATCATCAGATGAACAATAGCTTTCTGAATCAAATACTACATGGCGTAAGCTGCACATTATATTAAACTCATAATTCTATTCAAGGACACTTTTAATATTTGCTTTAATAATTGTTAGAACTTAGATTAGTAGGCCTATATAGGCTATAATCCAGATGTCTCGCGGCTTCACTCATTTCCACAATTCTGGACTGCAGCAGAATGACTGTTATAGGCAGTTCAATTGGACGGAGTTACGCAATAAGAGACCAAGCGCCAAAAACCTGTTTCGAGATAGCCTATTCGCCATTGAAGTAAATCTGTCTTTTTTTATAAGACATTTTATGCAAGAAGTATTATAACATTCATACTGTTACAAAAAAATAGCACAAATAATACCAAAAAAGACTAACCGATTTTTGATAAGAGACCACCAGTTGAATTAATATTTTCAAAGCAAAGTAAATAAATTAATTTTATGCAATAAACGAATTTTTGCTTATAATAGCAACAAAATTCAGATATCGCATTCTTGATTTTTTTCCCAGTTAAATTAGTCTGCCATCAACAGATTTGCGCAAATACTTCATTTGTTTTTAAATTGTCGGTTGGTATATTATTGCGTCCAATTGTTTGGAGGGATATTGCAATATACCAACATTAAAAGCAATATCGAAGAAAAATGTGTACTTGACTCAGGTTTTCAAAAAGACGGTTTCCCTTCATTGCTGCATTTCCATGTAAATAGAGGTGTTCTGCGTGTTTTTTCATACCACAATGTTTCTGAACTACTATTTCTTTTATAGATTAATTCCACATTATATAATTTTCAGTAAAATGTTTCTCAATTTGTTACTAAAGTTACCACCAAGTTCTAGAAGTTTTGCATTCAACATCTTAGGATTGGAGGATTTAACGTCTGCCGCGTTGAAAACTGCTCATTAAACTCCACGACTCCACTGCGAACGTTAGTACATAATGAAACTGGTTCTTCACTTGCATATTAATGTAATGTGGTGACGATTCATCCACCCATAGTTGCGGATAATGTGAGTTGTTCATAAGAACAGAGTATAGTATCGTACGTTAGTGCAATAGATTTATGTACCTAGCTGCACTCAACTGAAAACAATGTTTTTGTACCAAGTTCCAAAAACTTGTTATGACTACAGATGTCTCTGATCACTGTTAATATACTACCACTGGCTGAGCTTTTTTTGCATTGTTGCCATGTTCTATCTTAAATAAAATCGCGATTTCGCACACCAACATTAAATTCTGTGCCTAATGTAAAGCTATGTTCCCATTTACGAACATTTCTTATCTAATGTAATTCCCGCGTGGACGGACAACAATGACAAGTGCCATCTACATCAGTGACGAAAATGTTTGAGTTGAGATTCCAATAAAAATACCAAAATTATCCCTGCGCCTTTGATCTTCCTTTCATAGACAATTAAAATCAGGAAATTCAGAGACAGCCACTGCCTATTATGTTAAATGGTAATGTGATTTGTAAGTTTTTAATACAAGTTCTTTTTTGTTCGGAATTTCGTAGGCCTATGGATCACAGGGTTTGGGCTTCGACATCAGTAAATATCACAACGTCACCAGATGGCTTTCGAATGCGAAGAAGACAATGGTCGGATTCAGCGAAATAGAGGGAAAAGGAAACGAAGAATTGAAGAAAAGGGTTGATGCCCTCAGAGCGCAGAAGAATTGAACACACTCTAAGAAATCCAAACTTCCACATAGATGTAATATTTATTAAATATGTATAAACTTTGTACTCTTATGATCAATATAGATTTATACACATATATACCAAGTCTTTTAATTTACCTTCCTAAAAAAATAAAAATAATGTTTTCCAATGAAGAACATGGTTTTAGAAAAGGGCGCTCCACTATAGACAGTGTTTTTACTCTGAAACAAATAACTGAAAAAAAGAGGGAATATAATTTAGAAACCCATGTAGGTATTTATCGTTTCAATCCATTACAAATACCATTATTAAATACAGCCATTCTACTTGCATCAGGAGTTACTAGGTTGGTTTCTATCTATAATTAATGTTATATCTTAGTACGAGAGGACCAGATATTTGGAATAATTTTTGTTTTGTGATTATTATTAATTTACTATTTCGGCAGATAAGTGCAATGGATTTAGAATCTTTAAACACAGATTGTTTTCTGCTATTTTTAGATTATGAAAAAGCCTTAACCAAAGTGATTCGCCCTAAATTATGGGATATTTTAAAGAAAAAAGGCTATCCTCACCATCTGATAACTGTAATAACTAGTTAATATAGAAATACGAAAACTAGCATAAATAAAGGAAAAGGCGTGGGAAATTTAAAAGCAGAAGTTAATAGAGGAGTTAGGCAGGGATGTCCACTGTCACCTGTTCTTTTTAATATTTATTTAGACGACGCAATTCAAGAATGGCAGAATAATTTGAGAAGTAATTTTAATATACAGGGTATAAAATTAAATAGTTTGCTTTTTGCGGATTAACTCATATGATAAATTACAACAAGCAGCACACCAATTGCGGTTAGTGACGAAGAAATTTAATTTAAATATATCTATTCAAAAATCGAAGGTAATGGCTTTCAAAGTTCCCAGCATAGATAAAAAACTGTAATAAATTACGAAATAATAGAACAAATCTACGCTGCAAAATATCATATCAAAAGAATATGGACATTGAAGATAAATTAACAAAATACCAACATATGTGTGGGATAATCAGACGATGTTTGAGGAACAAAACAAGACAAGATACTCAATTGAAGTTTTACAAAACAATGACAGTCTCGACTCTCTTGTATGGTACAGAAACATGGACACTAACAAAGAAAGAGAAAGGAATAATAGAGTCTACTAAAATGCGCTTTCTACGGTCCGTAGCTGGGATTTCACTTTTAGAATATCAGAGGAATGAAGGTATAAGACGGAAACTAAAGATATGTAATATAAATGACCGTTTAGAAAGTAATAGAAATAACTGTAAAGAACACATAGAAAGAATGGATGAGGAACAGTCGCGGAAAAATGGTATGGGCTGGATGTCTCCTACGTTGGTACTTGCCCCGATACAATCTGCGAGCTTGACTACTGTTCCCATTGGCTCATCCGAATTCGAAAATCAGGTCTGCTTATTCCGCTCTCGTGTACTCTTCCATTTCACTAGGACTGATCGACTGGACACTGTGAATGTTATGAGCGAGAAAATCTCAAAACACGAGCCAAAAAGAATACTTAGAATCAAGCCTAGTTTCCTTATTCCCCATATTGCATACCTATTTTCCCTAAATCTATGAAAATGTCCTTAGGGTTGACAACACTAATTGAATATGATTCAAGAAAACGGAGTGAGAACTACAACATCATTCACAGCATATGACACAACGTGAGTCATGTTCATGTATTATTTTCCATACCATGTAATATGAAGATAAACGATATTACACCCACTGAAAACGTACTTGCTGTTGTGTTGCCTGAAAAGTAACTCTATTTGCTGTAGATAACATGCTTGTAGATTAGTTATCTAGCGATCGATAACATTACTTAAAGTTTTTTAGGCTTATTTCGTTTTATCTTGTTTCGTTTTCCTTCTGTCATGCTCTGTCATCTATTAAATGCTACAAAATAGCTCAAATTCAGAGACTTGAAACAGTCGTGGGAGCATCATCAAAGCAGCTGACCAAGATGACAATTGATCTTTATTACGCACCTGGCAGCCCTCCTTGTCGGGTGGTGCTGCTGCTCGGAAAAGCACTTGGCTTGAATTTCAACTTGAAGGCGATCTCTGTTAGAGCCAAAGAAAATTTTACGCCCGAATACCTCAAGGTAAGACACTACTTCACATTACGGAATATAGTGACAAGTATCTGCTACAAATCTGGTTAAAATTCAAACACAAAATATTCCGAAATATAATTTTCTTGTGCTGTGTATGCTGCACGTTTTTCAAACCTAGTGTGGAACAGCATAGTAAATGAAAGCCGTATTGAAAATTACACACTTATTTTGCTCTGTTATTTTTAATAAGCATGGAAAGATGTTGCCAATACATTTGAAACAGATTTTAAAGAGGTAGGTCGTTATCTCCACCTATCCAACTTCAGGGATCTTGTGAACAGAGTGTACCAGCGGGCATCTACCTTATACTCTTATTGTAGTCGTCGCGTTCATTTATTAGACAAGCGGATTCTTTTGTTTTTTATGTATTTTTTGGACTGCTAGTTATGTACGTGAGGGTGACAAATAGATGGTACTGGGAAACGCTGAAATATTATTGGATGATGATTAGGGATATAAGTTCGGACATCGAACCTATGAAGTTAACTACTATTTCGCGTGTTATACTACTAAGATTTATTCCAAATAATCCGTCTTCAAGTGAGATTGACCACTGGGATCCGGAATTAACAAACATAAAAAAATAAAGGGAAATAAAACGAGCAAAATAATTATTCGATTTGTACATTAAAACAAAAATTTACGTGTTAAGATATAGATGATAGTGTAGAATGTGAAGAGAGGCCTTCAGAATTTCCATTACAATCTTCTGACCTCATAAAAGAAAATTTTAAAGGATTGAAGGATATTACATGTAAATTTTGGTAAACAACCCCTCGCTCATCTCAGGGTGGTATAGGGACTTGTACAGAGTACTGCTATGCTTGAATCAAAACATTGCATTGCCTTATTTTCTTAAAGTTTTTAAGGGCCAAGAAAAAAAATTGAGAACATAATTAATTAAATTTCCCCACACTCATATGTTTTATCCAACTGATGAATAAAATTTTTGATGCTTGTAAAATGAATTAATCTACGTCCTATGTATTCCATATTTTTGTATAACTTTTGACTTATTCCACATTTTAAGGCTGTAATGCTGCTGTAAGTTCTATGGAATATAATAAATGAAATAATAAAACATAGAAATTCATATATTATTCACTGTATCACTATAAGTTGAAACATTATGTCACCAACAGAATTCAAAATATTTCTTATTGCTGATCCAAATTTTTACAACTGTTTCAGATTAACCCTCAACACTGCATTCCAACAATCGTTGACAACGGACTAAACCTTTGGGAAAGGTAATCAACTGTCTCTTATCTTAAACCTTACGTAAGGCCTTCTGTATGTTACATTTATCTATTACACACTTCTTAAATATTAGACGATAACAAATGTCATTTGTACTCATTTGTAATTACTACCTTCGAATCGGGGATAAAGTAACTTAATCGTGCAGATTTATTTCTTAGAACTTAAATGTCTTATTTGGGATGTCAGAATAAGAACTGATGTGTTATTCATAAATGTGCTATTATTTTCTGTCCCTTATTGCACAGACAGAGGTTCCAACGTTTAAAGTGTGTTATCCGTATAATCTCATTTTATTCATCCCTCCTTTCGAAATTCAGATCTGAGCCATATGAATAGGCTGATGTGTTTGTAGCGTTTTTGGTCGTCATCGCTACACTGCGTTGTTAGGAGATTACTAAAGCACGGTCTTCGTTGCCCGCGTTCATAAGTTACCTGCGCTTGGATAGTGTGGTGTATGCCTAGCTTGATGTGTCATGGGAGGGGAAGATACGGACTTTCCCTCCGTTGTACAGGTTCAGTGCGGTGAAGGACAAAGTTGGACCTTCTTTACATGACAGCGTTGTTGTAAATAAATGCATTGTAACACATCCTTAGAACTTCAACAACATTATATTATTAATAGAATGCAATACTGTACAACAGTTTTTATTTATGATTTACTATTGATGCGCCCACAGTTCCATTACAATAAAGAACAATACATTTCCGTAAAGTGCCGAAAGAAAAACCTCTTCGCCTATCACTTAGAAACAGTTTGAACTGAGAAAATGTGCGTTCCACATCGCAAGACGTGAGTGGTGCGAAACGAAAATATGAGCTGTCACACGTATCATCTGAGGGCTCGCCATTAACCGACATAGCATCTCTTATTTCACACATTGCTGAAAATCCACAGTTCTTTTTCAACACGGCCCCAAATTTCGTCTTAACCGGTTCCAACTTGGATGTGGTTTGCTTCACACAGACTTTGGTACAAATGTTCTACGAGTTGGGGGCCACTGGACATTTCGAGGGTTGACGATTCTAGTTTTATTGTTATGGAAACATCTTTGTAAACATCTTTTATGTACAACAGATCTTCATAGAGTGCTTCCGAAAACAAAGACTTTGCAACCTTTATTGACGTACTCGCTTCATCATCAAATGTTTGTATTACACCACGGACTTCCTTGTAGTGTTCACAGTAGAACAATGCCGCCTTCAACCAAGTTCTCCACCGAGTTAAAATGGGCTGTGGTGGCAAAGAAATTCCTGATATCATATCTTTGAATTTCTGTTTTCGAGACGGGGACTTCAAAAAGATTTTCTTGGAGATTGGAGATTAAGCTGTCAATATCAGGGAATAACGACCTAATTTCTTCAGCTACCCTATGCAGACCATGGGCCAAGCAAGTTAAATGTAGCAGGTTTGGATATCTAGTCCGGATTTGGCGTGCTGCTTTTAACATGTATGCTGCAGCATCGGTCACAAAAAGAAGGACATTTTCTCTTTGTATTCCATCAGGCCACAAAAGATTCATAGCTGTCTCAAAGAGAGTATCAATTGTGGAACTGTTTACTGCAGTAAGCACCTCGGTTGTTAACAAGTATTTTTGTGAAGGTTTGTCCAGAGATAATATTCCAACAATAACATTGCCAATAGACCTTCCTTCCACATCTGCCGTTTCGTCTATAGAAACCCATATTTTATTATTTTCTACAGATTTCCTAATGCCGTTGATGACATGGTCATAGCACGGGAATAAATATCTTTTGCGTAGAGTTGACTCGCATGGAACGTTTCGCCCAGTATATTTCTGCAGAAATGATTTGAAAGTAGCATTTTGTAACTTGTGTAACGGAATATTGCAACTTACCTTCATATTGCGGAGGTCGTTACAAAATTCTCTTTGAGTAGGCTTACATGAATTTGAACTCGATGATGTATCATGTCTGCCAAACAGCGTTATACTTTTTTATGTTGTTTAGACTTACAGTGCTTCTGGATGAAAATTTTTCTGTGGCCTTTAAACTGTGTATGGCATACTTTTCAACATATATTTACTCCTTGTATATTGAAATACTCAAGGCCAAATTGCTCCACATATTGTAACAACTTCTGTTTCCTTACGTCTTGGCACTCTTGTTTACAACTCTGTACAGTCTACACATGCCCGACCGACTGCTGTACGTATTGAGAATGCGTCGAGACGCCGTACTCATCGCGAGTGATGTGGACGTGACGTCAGACTCTCGGTATAGCCTTTGTGCAGACAACTTGTATCGCGGCAGCAGGCAATGAAAAGGCAATGAGATCCGCACTTTAGAGATTTCATTTGTTATTTGGAGTATCGTGCTTGTAAATACGCCCTGAATTTTGCGGATTTGGAGAAAGTTTTTGCTATTCGTGAGGTAAAGATGGTGCAATATCAAATGGGTAAAAAAGAAAATTTCCGACATATTCTTCTCTTTGAGTTTAAATGAGAAGCAAAGGCAGCGGAGGCGGCTCGAAATATCTATGTCATGTACGGAGTGAATGCCGTTGCAGAAAGCACGCAAGAAAATGATTCTGTCATTTCAACAAACAAAACCCCGTAAAAAAGTTAGAGTTCATCCACAGATGGTGTTATTAACTTATCATTTTTTCTACGATAAAACATTCTTCGTGGAATATTTTGAATCTAAAAACTTCGAGCAAATTTCTTCTTGAAACATAATTTTCTCTTTGTGATATCTTAATTTTCTCTATCAGAAGTGATTCTGGTGTTGATGTGGTTAACTTAGGCCTTAAGTTTGTTCGATTTTCTCACAACTCTGAAAGCTCTTTCTGTAGGATATTTACTGCGAGGCACACTTAACACAGCAAATATAACATTATACTTCTTTGAAACAATGTGTCTTTTACAATCATCTCGGCCATCATCAGCTACAGAAAAAAAAAATGAAGAAGTGATGGCTAAGGGGAGGGGAATCATGCCTTATCCCTCAACCCTGCTTCCAAGTAAAGGGGTTGACTCGCGAGTGAAGAAATGTCGACTACTGCCCTATATAGTGCACATTATCTAGCTCACCTTCGCCTAGTTTCTAAGAATTCGCAATAGAAATAAATAATAATAATAATAATAATAATAATAATAATAATAATAATAATAATACCAATTAATTTTTAATAATTTCTTCTAATGAATTAAATTTCATTTTAAATAGTCTGCCCTTTCCTAAAGCTTTGCTATTTTCATCAGTGTTCTTAAGTTGAATTTTAACCTTTTGATTGTTAGCAACCAACCCTCAAAAGCCATTGCAGGTAATTGGTTCTAATATTTATTGTTCTATTTAAAAACTAAAAACTTTCCCTATACGATTCCTCTCTTTCCTTGCAGGCCTATTAATTTTAAGCTTGTGACCTTCCCTCAAGTAATATGTCGGTTTGTCAAGTCTACGTCGTATATCCCACCATACTAAGTTACTGAAAATTAAAACGGTTAATTCTGTATTTCAGTCGCGCCATCCTCACATACCTCGCAGACCGATATGGGAAGGATGACTCATTGTATCCAAAGGATTTGAAGAAGCGCGCTCTTGTGGACCAGAGGCTGTATTTCGATATCGGCACCCTCGTTCCCAGTATACGACAGTATTTCGTAAGTAGAAACCACAAAATCATCAAGTGTAATAAATTGGATCTTTCAGAAACACATTCTTTAAATTAATATTACACTACAAGAAAATGCTTTCCTAAGGACTTTCCCTTTCTCAAAAACAACTGGTTTGAGAGAAATCGGTTTTGAATAAACGTTTCTTAGTTTGAAGGAAAAAGAATGGCTTTCTTCCTAGTAAAATCAGAAGCTGATGGAAAAAGTTTCGACTTCCAATTAAAGCGGAACATTTTGTCTGAAAATTTTTTTAGCAAACACTTATTTTCAAGAATATGTAAAAAAAAAAAAAAGAAGAAAAAGAAACATTAGTGCAACGTGAAACTTTGAAAGAATCTATCTTAGTCAGATTTATATTTTTACCTTTCGATGCTGTATTAGATGATAAAATTCATTAATAAGAGGGAATTAAATATGAAGGGTGCTATTCATAGACATGTCGCTAGCCCGCGCTACGAGCGTGCTAAACTAGCCCCGGGTATCGATTGGTTACTTGTACAGGATTCATATCATATCATATCATATCATATCATATCATATCATATCATATCATATCATATCATATCATATCATATCATATCATATATCATATCATATCATATCATATCATATCATATCATATCATATCATATCATATCATATCATATCATATCATATCATATCATATCATATCATATATCACTAACTTCATGAATAGGAAAAACGCTAGTTCGCTGATCATCCACCGGAAGCCCGCGCTAAGAATGTCTATGAATACGGCCCGAAGAGTCCACTGCAAGAATGATGGATGTCACTTTCTTGTCGAAAATGAACCAAGACTGTCAATGCATAGTTTAAGAAATATAGAATGTACATACAGAGCTATATGGCATTAACACTGATAGTCATTGTCAGTAATGATCGGAAAATCACAGTTAAGCTTTGAGCACTAAGCATTTCAAACTTTCAATTGCTTCTCCTGCAAAATGTATTCCAAATGACATCCATCATTCTTGCAGTGGACTCTTCATATATCAGATACCATGATGAAAAATAAGGAAGTTTGTCAGAATGAAAGATAGTCAGGGAAAATTAGAGACAGAAGTTCAATAGTTGCCATTTGATATCAGACGTGTAAGAAACCCAATTCTTAAAAGAATAGAAAAAGAAACAACATTTTCTTAATTTATTTTTACAATCTTTATTCCTAGAGCTGAAATGATTATTTAAGATCTTTGAGTCCACACCTGTGGAGTAACGGTTAGCGCGTCTGGCTGCGAAACCAAGTGGCCCGGGTTCGATTTCCGGTCGTGGCAAGTTACATCGTTGAGGTTTTTTCCGGGGTTTTCCCTCAACCCAATATGAGCAAATGCTGGGCAACTTTCGGTTCTGGACCCCGGACTCATTTCACCGGCATTGTCACCATCTCATTCAGACGCTAAATAACCTAAGCTGTTGATAAAGCGTTGTAAAATAACCTACTGAGAGAAAAAAGAGATCTTTGAGTCGGATTAAGTTGTGAAGAATAATTTGCGATTTTTAACTGTCCTTTGACATTTACATCTCAGACGTTTCGTCATTAATTTCATGTTTCATTTTCATGTCCGTAACAACCAAAACCTGAAAATTTGCCTATTCTGAACCAGTATCTCTGGGTTGTAAGCAAAACTTAAACGAAAGACGGAACTGTAAGCAAATATAAAACGATGGAGATAATTATAAGAGCCCTACTCAAGAACGCAACTTCAACTTCACTTCGTTTTCACTTCAAGTCAGAAGGTAGATCATATAAAATACCGGAATTGTATTCAGATAAAGTCTAATGTAGATAAAAAAAAAAGGAAGTGAACCTGGTCTTCGACGTTATCATATAGGCTTAATGACGTAATTCTTCCTACCCACAACTATTCCATGTGGAAAGTGTGGATATCATTCATTCAATATTGCTACGTTTCGTTTCAAACCTGTTATTAAAAAAACATCCAAAAAAGGTAAGGAAGAGCAAGTGAAGTTGTAGGCCTACATCAAAGAATTTGCTTTCAAGTATAAAGATGTGGTGAAATATAAATCAGATGTCGTTTAGGTTTCGGCAAAGGAGAATAAATCCCGCAAAATTTAGAGCAAAAGAAATAATGATATTAATTACATAAAACTGAATTAAAATCTTAACATTATGTAGAATGGACGAAAAAGTTTGGACTGAAATTGAACTCAGAGAAATCACAGGCAATTATAATGGGACATCAACGACTTTTAAGTAAATTAAATACAGGTGACATATCTCCTGTTAAAATGAATGAAACTATTATCCCTTACAGTGATAGAGTAAAAAATCTAGGAATTTATATGGACAAAAACTTAAGTTGGAATACTCAAATCACATACATATGTAAAACAATTTTTTATGAAAATTCACACACTAAAAAGAATCCGAAATTTCCTTCCGTTGCTTCTCAAGAAGAATTTAGTGCAGTCGCTCTTGATGCCTCATTTTGATTACTGTGACACTCTCTACACTGACCTTAACATGAGACTGACTGACAGACTACAGCGTGTTCATAATGCATGCGTTCGATTTATTTGCAACGTCCGTAGATCTGACCGTATCACACCTTCACTAAATATGCTGTCCTGGGTCCGTCTCAAGGAGCGAAGAACTATTCACTCTCTCACTTTACTCTTCAATAATCTACAAACCTCTAACCCTAGCTACCTAGCTCCTCGTTTTCAACATTTGTCCTCATATCACGAAATAGATACTCGCTCACAACACCATATCACACCCTCCATTCCTAAACACAGAACATCCTTCTACTCTTCATCTTTCACCGTCTCTGCAGCTCATCTCTGGAACTCTCTACCACAACATGTCAGAGACTGTCGGACATTGTCTAGTTTCAAAAATAAATTAAAATTGCACTTTTTGAATTAGATTCCTTTCAGTTATAAGCCCTTTTCTCTGCCATACTATTGTAAAAATATAGGCTATATATTTCTTTTTCCTTCCTTTCCCCTTTTTGTTCTATTTATCAGCCGATGAATTTATTATCATAGCCTTTTTATCGTAAATTTTATTTAATTTTCGTATTTCTTTTCTTTTTTTATTATTTTATTACATTCCATTTTGATATATTCTTCCTTACGTTTTTCCATATTAACCATTTGTACTAAATGAGTTGCTTTTACTACATTCCAATGTATTTTACTTTCTTTTTTTTTATTATGGTATTATTTTCATGTTGTTTAGTGTCGATTTTATTATGCTGTTATTATTATTATTTTTTTGTAATATGTTAGTATTCTGTTCCTTAACTTTTTGTTAAATTTTAACTGCTTGTATACTTTGTGACCTGGTAGAGTGTAAGAGAAGGCCCAATGGCCTTAACTCTGCCAGTATAAATAAAGCATTATTATTTATTATTAGAATAACATATACTGTGGTGATACCCATGCACTGCCAGTCTTGTCACTGCACTGCAGATCTTGTTGTTTGGTCCAGTCCAGCTCCGATAGGTCATCGCGTCCGTTGCGTAGAAGTCGTTCAGTACTTCATTTCTCTTCTGTTGTCTTTCCTCTTTCAGTGCTGCTTCTTGTTTGGTAGAAACTTGGTGCGTAGATCTTCTACAAAGAAAGTTTCGCGTGCTAACTCATATGCTAGTCTAGATGGTGCGAATTTTGAGATCCCTATTGCGGCTTTTAGTAATCTTGCTTTCACTTTTTCTAAAGCGTTTAGATCTCTGTAGCTAAGGCTAGTCCATGTGATATGTATTCCATATGTTAAGATGGGGAGCACTTTTGCTTTAAACAATTTCATGGCTGTTTCAAGCGACAGTCGTGTGATATTCTGTATGTCATGGATAGCTATTTTTGCTGCTACCGCTCTTTCTTTCGTGTGTATTCTAAACGACTTTGCTGTTGTTAGGAGTGTTACTCCAAGATATTTGTAGACGTTTGTGATTTGAAGAGCGTTGTTCTGGAGTTGGATGCGGTCACCTTCAGCCTGTCGACCACCCTTTCTGAATACCATCTGCACAGTTTTTAATAGGTTGATTTCGAAACCATTTTTGTTGGCCCATGATGTGAGATTGTAGAAATAATAATAATACAGGTAATTCGGAAAGAGAAATAATAATACTTCTCTTTTCGAATTACCTATTTTGATTTGAGTAATACGTAAAAGTGTGGACATTTTTACATTGGTGGCTTACACTGATCGGTAAAAATAAAATACATTTATGTTCCTCATTTGATTTCCAGATTTTGTTCACGTAATTGAATGGAATTTAATTTACAGTTGAAACAAATCTTTGGAAGAAAACTTGAAGCAGACGACATTACAAAATTAGAGAACGCATTCGAGTTATTGGACAAATTTCTCGAAGGTGAAGAATGGGTTGCAGGAAGCAACATCACCGTAGCTGATTACGCAATCGTAGTGAATGTGTCGATTACGGAGGTAAGTATCAATAAATCGTCTGCATAATTTCCTTCTTCAAGAAAAATGTTTATTAAATTCAAAATCAACATTGACCTATGATATTTGGCCAGTTGCGTTACAATTTGTGAGAGAATTTTATAATATACGTGTATGTATAGGGCTGTATATGGTATCACAGGTTTCATAAAAAAATAATTTAAAACATTTGCATATTATAAGAGTTTAATCATTGTCCTATTTAGGCTAAACAAGTCATTGAAATGAGTTGGAATGTTTCCCTTCATCACATATAAACCCTCCCGCCCCCGCCCCCCACATCAGAAAGTTTTCACACGAGTGAATAATGTGAAGATCACACTTTAAACTACAGCAGATTTGTGTAGTCTATAATGCACCATTTATCTAAGTGAGTGTCTACAATGCTATGCTGTCTTTGAACACTAGCGAGGAATTTTGCACCATATCTTTCCGTAGAAATCTAGTATGATGCAGATGAAAAATAAAAAATAGTATTTATATTTTCCTTAAAATATATCTGATGAAATTTATGGTTCACAGAGAACCACGTCGACCACGGGTCTTCCAAAAATATGAAAATGAGACTATGCAAATTGTTGTTTTAACCTATTTTGAACCCTGTTTTTTGGCCCCACATTTTCAATTTCCAGGTGATTCCTTGGTCGAAATTTCCTTATAGTATTCACCCATGTCGGGTTTTGTACTTTATGGCACTGAAAAGTTCCTTTTTCAATCACAAATTTACAAAGACGCTATGGAGTAACGGTTAGTATATCTGACCGAAAAATGAGTGGGCCAGAGTTCAAATCCTGGTTGGAGTACGTTAAGTGGTTTATTTTTTTCCGGAGGTTTCCCTCAACCCATTAAGAGCAAATGCAGGGCAACTTTCGGCTCCGGACTCTGGACTCATTTCGCTGACATTATCATCTTCATCTCAGTCAGACGCTATATAACCATCACAGTGGATAAAGTTTCGTAAAATAAACTAATTAAAAAGAAGAAATATCCTGGTTATCAGTTTTGGAAGGTTCTCTTTTCGGCGAAAAATGTAAGCATAACAAAACCCGCCGACCGGACGAGCAATGTTCCGAGATCAGTCTGCAGTGGACATGCGTGTGTAATGTGTGTATCCAAGAACGACATTGTCAGAATGATGTTTACTGCATTTCGCTATTAGAAATATGGGCGTGTATTGGCACCATTCACGTCAAAGACTTCGTCGAGTGACAAATAGTCATGACCAGAGCGAGGAAGTTGTGTTTGCTTGGACTACATCTCTACCGAATGAACAGTAGTAACGCAGTTCTAAACGTCAATAAACCAGCACAATAAACATGTACAGTCGAGTGGTAACCAAGCTTGTCTTTGTGTCAATGGTGAGGGCCAGAACAAGAAACACTATAAGCGAGGAATATAATTGTAACATTAGAACATTCATAAATTTAAATCTGAAATAATTTACAGATACGTATAAAAGTAACAAATAAAATACATAATGATATGTTTCTAGATTTGTTACAAAGCTTAATGTACTTTTTCACTTTATCAAAAGAAATTCTCCTTCTACCGTATGTCCAGAAAAACCCTTCTACTGTATGTTCAGAAAAACTATTTGTATGCTGAAAATGTTCCTTCTACATTATAATATGTGATTGGAGCAAATATATAAAATGATAACTAAAATGCTCTCTCAATTAATATCACTCAATAAAAGAATTGTATTCCAATGGATACCATCCCATTGTGGAATCCTGGGAAACGAGAATGCGGATGCATTAGGAAAGAAGGGCAGCACTGCTACTTACAGACCTGTTACTAAATCTACATATTACTCTGTGAAAGGATTTATTAAATCTACATACTTAGACTTCAACAAACAAAATTTGATAACACAATCACAAGGGAAAAAAATGGAACTCTCTGCATCATAATCCACAGTTAATTCCTGATTTACCACGAAAATCGTCTGCAGCTTCATTTAGATTGGCAACAGGCCATGATTGTTTCCCCAAACACTTGCATAGAATTGGAATATATCAGTCCCCTAACTGCCCATTGTGCAACTCAAACCAAGAAATGGATTCGAAACACCTCAAAATCTGTGCTTCGTTGGCTGACCATGATAATATCTTTGAAAAATATTGGAGTGCAAGAGGTCAAATGACTTTATTGTCAAACGCCTGGCATTAGAAAACAACAACAACATATAATATGATACAATAGTATTTCGTACTGCAACATACCAACATTATACATACAATATCGGAAAACATATGACTCAGGTTTTCAAGAAGACTTCTTTCTTCATTGTTGTATTTCCATGTAAATAGAGGTGTTCTGCGTGTTTTTTCATAGCACAATGTTTCTGAACTACTATTCCTTTCATAGATTAAGTTCACATTATATAATTTTCAGTAAAATGTTTCTCAATTTGTTACTTTGGTTACCACCAAATTCTAGAAGTTTTGCATTCAACTCCTTGCGACTGGAGGATTTAACGTCTGCCGCGTTGAAACTGCTCATTAAACTTCACGACTCCACTGCGAACGTTAGTACATAATGAAACTGCTTCTCCACTTACATATTATTTTAATGTAGTGACGAATCATCCACCCATAGTTGCGGATATATTGTGAGTTTTTTTTAGAGTAATAGATCTGTAAACCTGGCTGCACTCAACCTGAAAACAATGTTTTTGTACTAAGTTCCCAAGACTTGTTACGACTGGATATGTCACTTATCTCTGTTAATATAGGGTACTAGCACTGCCTGAGCTCTGTTTTATGTTAACAAACAAAATCGCCATTTCGCACACCACTATTAAATTCTGTGCCTAATATAAAGCTATGTTCCCATTTACGAACATTTCTTATCTTATGTAATTTCCGCATCGGCGCAAAACAATCACAAGGTCCATCCACATCAGTGATGAAAATGTTTGAGTTGAGATGCCCAATAAAACACGAAAACTAACTGTAAGCCTTTGATCTTCCCTTCATAGACAATCAAAATCAGGAAATTCCGAGACAGCCACTACCTATTATGTTAAATGGTAATGTGATTTGTAAGTTTTTAATATGTTCTTATTTCTTCGGAATTTTTAGGCCTATGGATTACAGGGTTTGGGCTTTGACATCAGTAAATACCACAACGTCACCAGATGGCTTTCGAAAGCGAAGAAGACAATGGTCGGATTCAGCGAAATAGAGGGAAAAGGAAACGAAGAATTGAAGAAATGGATTGATTCTGTCAAAGCACAAAAGAATTGAACTTACTCTAAGAAATGCAACTTCCACATAGGTGTAATATTTATGTTTCTTAAATATAAACTATGTACTCTTAATGATCAATATAGATTTATACATATACCTACTAAGACTTCCAATTTACCTTCCTAAAAAAATACTGTTGTCCAATGAACAACATGGTTTTAGAAAAGGACGCTCCACTATAGACTGTTTTTTTATCCTCAAACAATTTATTGAAAAAAGAAGGGAATATATTTAAAACACCCATATGGTTTTTTTAATTTTTAGTTGGTTATTTAACGACGCTGTATCAACTACTAGGTTATTTAGCGTCGATGAGATTGGAGATAGCGAGATGGTATTTGGCGAGATGAGGCCGAGGATTCGCCATAGATTACTTTGCATTCAAATTACGGTTGGGGAAAACCTCGGAAAAACCCAACCAGGTAATCAGCCCAAGCGGGGATCGAACCCGCGCCCGAACGCAACTTCAGACCGGCAGGCAAGTGTCTTAACCGACTGAGCCACGCCGGTAGCTACACCCATATGATTTTTACAGATTATGAAATTGTCTTTTCAAAGTGATTCGCTCTAAATTGTCGGATATTTTAAAGAAGAAAAGCTATCGTCAGCATCTATTAAGTATAATAAGAAGTTTATATAGAAATACGAAAACTAGCATAGATAAAGGAAAATATGTGGGAAATTTAAAAGCAGAAATTAATGGAGGAGTTAGACAGGGATGTCCACTGTCACCTGTTCTTTTTAATATTTATTTAGACTACGCCATTCAAAAATGGCAGAATAATTTGAGAAGTAATTTTAATAGACAGGGAATAGAATTAAATACTATATTTTGCTTTTTGCGAATGATCGAATGATAATTGTCAACTCAGATGATAAATTACAACAAGCAGCACACCAAACGTGGTTTGTGACGAAAAAATTTAATTTAAATATATCTATTCAAAAATCAGTCCCGCGCCGTGGCGTCGCGGTTTAAGGCATCCTGCCTAGGACTCACGTTACGGAATGCGCGCTGGTTCGAGTCCTCGTGGGAGAAGAAATTTTCTCATGAAATTTCGGCCAGTGTATGGGACCGGTGCCCACCCAGCATCGTGATGCACTTGGGGAGCTACGATAGGTAGCGAAATCCGGTTGCGAATGCCAGCTACATATAACGGCTGGGAGGATCATCGTGCTAACCACACGATACCTCCATTATGGTTGGATGATCGTCCACCTCTGCTTCGGCATGTGGGCGTGAGGCCAGCAGCCGACTGGTCGGTCTAGGCCCTTCACGGGCTGTAGCGCCACGGATTATTATTATTATTCAAAAATCAAAGGGAATGGCATTTCAAAGTTCCCAGCATGGACGATAAAAAACTGTAATAAATTCCCAAATAATTTTATTTATTTATTTATTTATTTAACTAGCTAGCTAGTGAGCATAAATTAAATGTATAAAACAAAACTACCGTAAGAGCCAGGCTCGTGTACGTTAGAAAGTTCAGGATAACACAGAGGGTTTGGAATTGAACGGGTTACATCAGCTGCTTGTCTATGCGGATGACGTGAATATGTTAGGAAAAAATTCACAAACTGATACTCGGGAGGAAATTAAACACAGAATAAATATGGGAAATGGCCGTTATTATTGAGTTGAGAAGTTTTTGTCATCTAGTCTGATGTCAAAAAATTTTAAAGTTAGAATCTATAAAACAGTTATATTACCGGTTGCTCTGTATGGTTGTGAAACTTAGACTCTCACTTTGAGAGAGGAATAGAGAATAAGGGTGTTTGAGAATAAGGTTCTTAGGAAAATATTTGTGGCTAAGAAGACATACGTTTCTTTGGGGCAACGTCTGCTAATCAAACCATTGAAAACTCGTTTGCATTCTGAGTCTTGACATGCAAACACCTGATCAAAATACTGGGGTTTGTATACCTAAATAGATTTAACCCACTTCTTGGCGCAAGCAGCTGCGCATGAAGTATGGAAAAATTGAATTTCGTCCATTAATGTTGGGAAGACTAAACATGTTATATATGTTTAAAAACTAGAAGAATCGGGGTATAATATGAGAAAAAAGAACAAAATTTTCATTTTTTTAAGAAAAATTGCCGTTCTAGGAGTCGATGCATACCCTAAGGGAAGTGAATACTGTACTCCAACCACAAGAAAGTCTCCAGGGAATGAAACGAAGCGGGGTGATGCTGTGAATGAATGTTGATGTCATAAGATGTCATAAGGTCACACACGTGGGTACTCGTATCTCTATTGGCTATCTTTCAAAGCACAAACCATAACACTGATATAGACATTTTATACTAGGTACCCTAGTTACAAAATTATATCACTGTTAATCTCCTGGTCTTTTAATCCCTCCATACAGGAAATAACATATGCAGGAGAGCGCATGATTTTTAAACTGATGTTATAACTCTAATATCATTTATCTACTTCGCTCCAATAGATGACGCAATAGTAAGCACATTCCTTTCACGGTTTATCTAGTGGTTGTAGAACAGTATGTTACTTTTAAGATTATGCACAATCTGTGTTGGAAACAGAAAGTCCAGGTTTATTTTGTAGCTTTGGAGCAGATTAATGATATTACTCATGTACATCTATTATTATGATTCTAGAAACTGAAGTATAAACTGCATAATGTATGAAAAAATAGTGATTCATATACATGCATTGTTTCGCATGGTACATAATATTAAGATAAACGTAATGATAAGTACTCAAATCGTACTGATGTTGCTTAAATAGTAACCACATTTGCAATAGATAGTATGCTTCTAAATTAATTTACTAGCGGTGAGAACACTTCAGGTTTCTGGGATTCTCCATTATCTTGCTTCATTTTCCCACCGTCATGCGCTGTCATCGACAGAAGCGCTATAAGTATGCTGTAATTCAGAGACTTGAAATAGTCTTGAGAGCATCATCAGAGCAGCCCGTCAAGATGACAATTGATCTCTATTATTCACCTTCCGGCCCTCCTTCCAGGATGGTGCTACTCCTTGGCAAAGACCTTGGCTTGAATTTCAACTTGAAAAGAATCTCTGTTCGCGATAAAGAACATATGACGCCGGAGTTCCTCAAGGTAAGATAATAACATTATTACTCAACATCACGCAACGTGTAGGAATAGTATCCTCGGCAGAACTGGTTACAATGACGACAAAAAAATCCGTATTATAGCTGTACAATGCTGCAAGGTTTTTAAACGTAGAACTACTTGTGGGGCCGCACAGTCAGTGTTGCCAACACATTAATTGTATCCCCATCAGTCTAACATCTAGGAATCCGTCAGAATCCGTCAAAATCAAATAAAAATAATAAAACCCACTCAGTATATCTATATACAAATAAAAAGCAAATTTTAACACAGTTTACTTAATAATCATGATTAAAATAAAAATAAAATGGTACGGCACGGGGAGGGCTGTTAAAAGAAAAAGTAAAATCCCCCAAAAATTAAATAATTAAAAATGACAGCAGCCTAAAAAGTCAAAAGGTGATGTAAATCGTAATTTCCGCCAGAAAATCAAAGCCATTCTTTTCCCGTCCGCTACGTTGAAATTCCGTCAGTTTTGACGGAATTTCCGTCCAGTTGGCAACACTGTGCACAGTAACTTAAAGCCATGAGTACTGTAGATTATATACACGTTGAACCGTAAGCAATATCATTAATTTCTGGGGGTTATTCTTTGAGATATTTCAAACAAAAAAAGTATAATATAATTTTGCTCGTTTTTGCTTCCTTTTCGAGTTAAAAATTGTTTTATATGAAACATTTCATAGTCTGGTTTGGGAAAGCCATTAATTTAATTCCAGATATGCACAGCCAATTTAAGACAGCATTGTATTATGATAATAGATAACTGAAATAATTTTAGTTTTGTTCTTTAATTCTACAGAAATTTGATCCAAACAAATATAACATTATAACATTCCTTTTTAGAACAAAAAGTTTATTCAGATCAAATTTATGCACATTTTATTTATTTAACTAGCTAGCGAGTACAAATTAAATTTATAAAACAAAAATGTTTCTCGCCACAACCGTAAGAGCCAGGTTCGTGTACGGTGTGGTCTTAGCCAATAATAAAACATAAAATTTACAAGGACAGTTTACTAAATACAGTAAGTAATTTAGTTCAAACCAATAAATAACACACAAGAGCAAGAAAAAAAAAGAGAGAGAGGAGAAAAAGAGAGAAAAATACACATTTAATATAAACTGACAATCAGACAGAAACCAGTGATATTCAATAAAACATTAATACAGTCGACAGAAATAGAAGATAAAAAATACATTTGTTAATATTATATATAATGAATAATTTTATAAATTTCTTTTTTAAAAGCTTTAATTTTAAAATATTTCAAATTTGGAAAATGGTTTGTAATTTTAATATAAAGTCTTGGGCCGAAAGTAGCACCATGTTTAAGGATTTAAAGGATAAAACTAAAATTCTTCCTATAAATTTATTATAACAATACACTGTTCTCTTAAATCGACTGAGCATGGGGCCTATTGTGAATTATCAAAACATACTATGAACTATTTCATATAAAATAATTTTTATCTCGAAAAGGAAGCAAAAACTAAGAAAATTGTGAGGAACTTTTTTGTTTGAAATATCTCAAACTATAACCTCCAGAAATTAATTACATTACTTACGGTTCAGCCTATATTCATTGTGTTTCGTCTTTCTTTAAGTTTCTACAAGTATAGGTGAAATGAATTATACTGCGTGTTCAGTTCAATGTGTATCATAGCTCGCTGTATGCCGTCATGTGGCTAGCCGATGAGCCTAGAGAATTCAATCTTCCTACACTTCCGCAGAGGCGTGTTACCTATGTGCCAGAGAAGTTGCCTAGCAAGTACGGCGTTCATTCTGAAGAGTACTTACCGATACGTATGGTAACGGCAGTAGTGGCAGGAATGTGAACTGTTTGGAAACACGTACTGAGGCGAGTTTTTTTCTTTATGGGGAGAGGGTTAAGACGATTACTTAGGTACGTATTTGTTGACATTAACTTCGACGGTTAACATGGACACGGAGCATTTGATTTGTGTTGTGGAATGTTGCCGTTACCGATGATAATAAATACCCTGCGTACGATTTGCCCGCGCAAAATACAGTTCGAAAGAGGTTATGGTAGCACACAAGCCGTACAGACCGCCATCATTTGCTACGACGTTCAATTTATACCGTACACGTTTTCAAGTTCACATTGAACGCCTTGAATAAGAGGCAACTTATCTAACATAAGAGCTGAAACTCGCTTCAAATTGCTGACTCACAACAGTGACGTCATGACACACTTTGAAATGAACACCCAGTAGAACCGCGAATAATGGGCGATGACAGGAGAAGTATGAGATGAGGCGACTACATCTCAGTCCATTTAAATATCTCGCAAATCTATACAAGACCCGTTGAGAGTAGTTAGTTCTGTAGATGATAGGTTTTGCAGTACAAGTTTTCTCATGTAATTTAGAAATTGAATAATTTATCCGTTTTAACAGTAAAAACAAAACTATAGACAACAAATTCTGAATCACAGAAACATCTGAATATCCCTTCTTGCCAAACCCATTTATATTAACAGTATCTCTGTTTCCACTACACAATTAAGCGAATTTCCACTGTCGAGCGCGGCTTTCTACTGGGCCCTGTACTTTCGTTTTCGTTCGGCTTCCGGTATGTGTGGTCTTTTCTGAATTCTTATACTCTCTTAATGCATTTAGACGCTGGCGACAGAATTTTTGTTTACTGAATTAATTTGATATGTTTGAAATTGTCACTAGTATTAGGGCCTATCATAAAATGTGTCTCGTAATAATTCTCGTGAATTAACTCGCAAATAAATAGTTTTTACTTGCTGATAGCGCTGTCTTTAAGCTAAAGAACGAGATACTGCTCGCTTCCGTGTATCAAGTCACACTGAAGCAATCCCCTGAGTCACATCGCGGCACCGAGCTCGAGTCGCTAAAGACGGCCATTTTCGCAGTGTCCCTCTCACTCATCTAGTTGAATCGGATTTTATGTTATTAAGAAGCGACGAATGCCATTTATCCAACTGCAAATAAATGATTAATATAACTCTTATAGTTTCCGAGCAGTAAACGTTTCAAATTTGCACATTTTGGTACAACCGAAACACAACCGTACATACTCCCACCAACCACACTTGGAAAAAGACGTAGTTCTACGTCTAAAGTTTAGTTTTATAATATACGATGGTGTTGAACGGTTTTTGTCGAAAATTAGTCTCTTATGACTTCTTTCCGCGTTATATAGATAATTTTTCTGTTATAATTGATATGTATGCAGAAATCAATGTGATGTTTATTTACCTGTCATAGCCTAATCAGGAACACAAGCAGCATCTAATAATGGTTTTGTAGGATGCAGTACATCGATTACACAAGTAAACAATCACGTGAATGGAAAACTCACACACAGAATATACATAAACTCCTAAACTGAACTCTGTTATGTATTAAATCTTATCTTCTATTGGCGGAAGAAACGCACTTAAAATGCTATATTTTGCATATAACTTTCACTCTACAATGATTATGGATTAATATTCTGGACAACTTCACCTGAAGCCTAAAAGTGTAATTAATTCACAAAGGATAATGAGAAGTGCGCATAAAAGAACTTCACATTAAGATATATTCCGAAATATATAAATATTGCTTTTTCTTGCTGATACTAGGACACTTTTTCTCTGACGATGTTTTATATTAAAAACCAAGTTACATTTAGTTCTACTCAAACATTCAGAATTTTGTTACAAGACACAAGTCAGCTTTCCATAATTAGTCTCTATTAGCCTCAGAAAAGGACATGTATCGCTAATTATGGTCTTCAATACACCGCCTAATTTTTTCAAAGCTTTGAAGGGCAAAGAAAAAAAGGTTCAATGAAGAATTAATAAGATTTTTGTATATCTACGGTATACCTTCTTTCCAATTGATGAATTGTTTATGCTTGTAGTAGTAATAGTAGATGGATTTATTATGCAATATTATTCATACAGATGTACTATATTATCAGACTTTTCTCTTAAATACAAAGCACGGGTCATTTGACCGTACGTGCTGAGTTTATACTTGTAAATAATTGAATTAATCTGCTTACTATGTCTATATGCATGGCTATAAGTGATAATTTTGCTTCACCATAGCAGGGTGGGCCAAAGAAACGGGATATTTTTAAATAGTGAAATGAAACTTTAGATAATGTATTAAATTAACTTTTATTACATGAAAATATAGAATTATAGAATATAGTATACCATTTGGATGTAACCACTAATTACTGAAAATGACAACATTGAAATGCCCGCCACTAACGTGCATACAATCTTGTAATCGCTCTTTGAAGTTTCTCGTTAAGCTTTGGAACATTTCAACTGTTATGTTTGAAATTTCTTCACGATTTACTGTTTTCAGCTATTCAATGTTTCACGGCTTCTTTGCGTATAGGTCTACCTTAACTTTTAGATACCTCCATAGAAAGAAATCACTTGCACTTAATCGGGGGATCGTGCTGGCCAAGGAATGTCTCCATTTCTCGATATGACATAATTCCCAAACAAATTTCGCATTTCCATCATAGAAATGGCTACAGTATATGCTGTTACACAGTCTAACTGAAACCAAGTTGATATGTTGATACGAAAATTTATTCTTTTCAATTGACCCCTTAAAAAAATTGGAATCATCATATAACGAGGTACATTAACAGTTTGCGCACGACCACTGACACTTTTTTTCTTTACCTCGAGGTTTCTCCTTTATGATGAACATGTTTCTTCTAAATTGCGAACCCAGGTTTTAATCGTATGTGAAGAGGGCACAGGATCATGATGACGAAGTTGAAAATGGCAGTAAAGCTCCCTATGAGCAGCTTCTACTCATTGACCATTTAGATAATACGAGTAAGATTTTACAGCAAATCCTCGTTGCTCAACAGTCCAATGCTCCATGCTTAATAAATTGCAACAATCAGACTAAACAATGACAATGAATCTAAGCCTACTAAAATAATCCATGCACTACAAAACAACAAAATTAAAATCTCCTGTTTCTTTGGCCCGTCTTGTAGAATTCGTATTGTTTTCTATTGCTGAACTAAAATTTTACAACTTTTCAGATTAACCCTCAACACTGCATTCCAACAATCGTTGACAACGGATTCAGCCATTGGGAAAGGTACTGTAATCAACAGTCTCTTATCTTAAACCTTATGTAAGACCTTATATTTATATATTTAATATTTCTTAAATATAAATCTTTAACGAATGTCATTTATACTCATTTATACAGTAGTTCATATCTCCTAAGACTGAGATAGGCCTATGTATTTTAATCGTACACATTTACTGTATGGAACCATGATGTCTGATCTGATTTACTCAGAATAAAAACTGATGTGATATATAGATTCGCATATGCTATTATTTTTGTCACTTTTTGTATAAATACCTACGTTTGTAGTAATTACAGAATTGGTGAGCAATAAATACTATGAAAATTCTCGTATATAATAGATTTAATAACAAACATAATTAAATTGTATGAGCTAAGAATGGAAAATTTTGTCACGTATAATAAATAAAAAGGTCTGCCGACTTAGCTCTGTGGTAGAGAGTCTGCCTATAGTCTAGCCGGCCCGGGTTCGATAACGGCAGGGTTAGAGATTTTAGAGTAAAATTTCTATCTCGGAACTAGGAGAGATGGCGGTGCTCAACATCTAATCACTAAATTGTACACCAATATGCCTGGGTTAAATCTCAAATCTCTCCCCACTGCACTGTGCATGTAGAGAAAACATATGTAATTGTTAATAGTGATTCGTCCGTCGGACGGGGACGTTAGGCCTGGCAGCCCCATTGGTGCTATTCGACAGGAGTAGGCTACGTGCCGCTACCGAGTTACCCCTTCTCTCTTCCTCATATTGATAATTATCCTCATCCATCCCCTACACTACACTTCCTAATACACTCACCCTAGTACACGAAATAATTTCCCCAATGATAAACATCATGCATAGCTTAGTCCGCCGAAGTGGTGTGCAACTTGAAAAACAGGTCGCAGTCCTGCTATCTATCCGCAATATGCGGAACCCGAATCACGTAAGTGAAGTGGGTAGGCATTGAATACGCTTACATACATAAAAAAGCATCCCAATTTAAAGCAAAATCCCTTTCTACTCCTGACTATGCTTGAACAAGTAACTGTACATACTGTCTCTCTTGATTTTATTGATAATTAGGACGAACGTACAGATTGGTAATAACATTACATTAATAATAATAATAATAATAATAATAATAATAATAATAATGGGATTGTTATATTCATTACGCACTAAGTTACTGAAAATTGAAACTGTGATTCTGTATTTCAGTCGCGCCATCATCACATACCTCGCAAGCCAGTATGGAAAGGACGATTCATTGTATCCGAAGGATTTGAAGAAGCGCGCTATTGTGGACCAGAGGCTGTATTTCGATATAGCCACGTTCTTTCCCGGGATAAGGCAGTATTTCGTAAGTAACAACAAGAAAACTCTGGAATGTAATAGTTCGAACTTCCAAAAACATATTTCTTGAAATATAAAATATGAAATGCTACTCTGCGGGTGTCCTTGCAAACTGTCATTATTCATTTTCAATTTGTGGAGTTATCGATTGAATTTTAAAGTGAACTTATATTTTTATCACATTCTGATTTCACGCAAGATATAAATACATTTTGTAGAAAACGTTTTTATAAACTGTTTAACAGAATTAAAAAAAAAGATTAGTACACGATAATATTAACATACTGGGATTCTGCCAACATGGAACTCTTATTCGGGATACTAGACGCCATGCAATACGAGAACTTATTGCTAAAAGTCTTCCTTCCTTCTACGAGGTTCACCAAGAAGTCAACTGCCTTGCAAAAGATGGAAGTTCTCGGCGAGTTGACATCATTGCCATTGATAGAAGAAATGACAGAGCAATTATCATCGATCCCACCGTGCGCTTTGAAACTGCAGTTGAACAACCTGTAGCAGTACATGAAGAAAAGAAGACCATCTATGACCCTACAATTCAATACTATAGACAATCATATACAAGGACAGATTGAAGTATTTGGCCTATTGTTCGGAGCAAGTGGAACAATTCCATAATTCTCAGTTGAATGTTTTAAGTCTTTTGGAATTCCTTTAAATATTTTGAAAATTATTGCTATAGACGTAATGAAATATTCTGTTCAGATTTTACGGAATCACCTGTACACCTAAATTTCCTTATATTCTATTTGATTACTAATAATTATTCAATAAAAGCACTTTCCCAAGGGTAGCTTCCATTTGAAAATAAACATAGTAAATAGTGATAACGCAAATGTTTATTTTATTTTATTTGTTTAGTATGCTGTGTCTTTTGGCAACCCTAACTAAAGGGCAGCTACCCTTGTGGGATTTATATATATATATATATATATATATATATATATATATATATATATATATATATATATATATACACACACACATATACCTTAGTTTTATTCGTCTTTCACTTAAATACAGTTTATTCATACTGTAAGTGCAGAAGCCACATTTTTTGTTTACCTTTCACATACATGCTCTTGTCTGTTTATTTCATTGAGTGCTATTTCTAACTTACTCCTACATAATTATTATTTAGACTTAAACTTTCTGGCATCCCAGTTCCAAAGGAAAAGGAATATTGACGTTTGTGGATAAGTTACTTGTCTTGTAGATCCTTAAGAAATTCCTGTCTGCTGTGCTAGACAGCTAAAGATTTTTTAGGGCTATATTAAAATACAGTTCCTATTTCATCAAGTTTTTATTCTGTGAGCACATGACGTCTTCGTTTTCTTTTCCGGTTGGTCACAGAACTTATTTCATTAGAGTTATTGAAAGAAATAATAGAATCAAATCATTTCGCGAAAATAGTTAGCAGTTATAAAATATGTATTAGTATGCTGTTGAAATACATAGTCACAATGAATCAGTCTAAGTTACTAAAACTGAATTTCATATTTTCAGTGGCAAATTTAGGCTAATATGTGTGGATGTATTCCATAAAAAGAAAATACAAACTGATGATTTTTGTGTATAACTATAATAAAATAAGAGTAATGATACTTTCTCTCTAAATTGACACTTTTCAATTGAGTAAACCCTTAAAATTTTGGAAATTTTAAATCGGTGACTTACACTGACTCACATCTGTGCAGCTCAATAAGTGAATGACAAACATTTTTATTCTCCACTTGATATCCAGATTTTGTTAAAGTAATTAGATTGAATTTAAATTGCAGAAAATACAAATTGATGGAGGTAAACCTGACGCAGAAGATATTACGAAATTCGAGAATGTGTACGAAGTATTAGACAAAATCCTCGAAGGTCAAGAATGGGTTGCAGGAAGCAACATCACCGTAGCTGATTATTCAATCGTAGTGAGTGTATCGTGTACGGAGGTAAGTGCCAACCAACACGTGTATTTAGATTGTTTACATTAATTTTCTTCTTCAAGCAAATTATAAATTAAATTCAAATTAAATGTTAATCTGCATTATAGAAACTTTTGAAAACATTTTACAAACATTTGTATATGCCTATGTACGATTTCATTGGTATTATAGCAAAAACACTTTTTAATTTAACCCATTTGCATCCAAATATAATTGTTCTGTTTCGGCTAAACAGATCATTAAACATTTTGATTATAGAATTTTTAGGACTTATTCTGCTTAAGGTGAATTTAGGGAACTCCCCACTTCTCCAGCAGAAGTAGATTGGTGTAATCTGCACTCTGCAACGTTAATAAACAATCAGTTTCTTCTTAGTCACTGAGCAGCCAATTTATTTCCTCTTCCTTATGTCTCAGCATTATTCTATTTTCATCTGGGGGTTTAAATGTAGACGTTAGTACATGACCCTCTTTAGAGAAGTACGAGGTACTTCCAGTTCACGTGATACACTCCTGATAAATTTCTGCAGGATACGAACGAAGGTAACTTTCACTTCTTCTTCTCGCTCTTCGGAAATACGTCGAACTCCGTGTTGTTTCTTCACATTGGCTGTAGCTATAGAACATCCGACAAGGAAAACTCAGTGCACAGAAACCAGCGGGAGTGACTGTCTCGCGCAAATGACGTATGCTCCCGTTCCCACGCTCTCACGCCTACATTAGAAGGGTAAAAGGGGTATAGCATGCGCGTTGTATCCCCCATGCAAAGAAAAATATTCCATATACATATTTAGTAGCACAGCGTGCCTGAAACAATATTCCTTCTTTACATTATGTACACACATGACATAATTTCTACGTAATATGCATCTCCATATGCTGATAGGCTTTTATGATTACCAGTAAATCTTGAAGTTTTGCATTCAACTTCGTGTGATTGGAAGACTTGAATATTCTGCCATGTTAAAAACTTCTTACTAAACCGCACAACTCCGCTGCAAACGTTAGCACGTAATGAAACTGCTTCTCTACTGTGAATATTGCTGTAATGTAGTTTCGAAAGTCACCCATCCACAGTTATGGACATACTGTGAGCTGTTTATTTGAACGAGTATAGTACACACAGCAGACAACTAGTGAGATGATCTATATGAGTGGCTGCACACAACTTGAAATCTATGTTTTGTTACGAATATATATATATATATATATATATATATATATATATATATATATATATATATATATACTGGGTGTGTTCATTTCAAAGTGTGTCATGACGTCACTGTTGTGAGTCAGCGATTTGAAGCGAGTTTCAGCTTTTATGAGAACGTGTACGGTATAACTTGAACGTAGCAACAGATGGCGGTCTGTAAAGTCTGTGTGCTCTCATAACCTGTGTTTTGCGCGGGCAAGTCGTACGCAGGGTATTTGTTATCATTAGTTGCGTACGGTAACTTTCCGCAATACAAATCAAATGCTCTGTGTCCATGTTGACCGTCGAAGTTAATATCAGCAAATACGTAAGTAATCGTCTCAACCTTCTCCCCATATTCCGACAGTAAGAAAAAAATTCACCTCAGTACGTGTTTCCAAACAGTTCACATTCCTGCCACTACCGTACGTATCGGTAAGTACGCTTCAGAATGAACGTCGTATTTACTAGGCAACTTCTCTGGCACATAGGTAATACGCCTCTGCGGAAGTGTAGGAAGATGAATTCTCTAGGCTCATCAACTAGCCACATGACGGCATACAGCGAGCCATGACACACTTTGAACTGAACACGCAGTATATATATATATATATATATATATATATATACATATACAAATATTTCTATATGGCATTAATAAAAGTGTTCATCTTAGGCGATGGGCTACGACATCAGTAAATACCACAACGTCGCCAGATGGTTTTCGAAGGCGAAGAAGACAATGGTCGGATTCAGCGAAATAGAAGGGAAAGGAAACGAAGAAATGAAGAAAATGATAGAAGCTCGCATTGCGGAACGGAAGTGAACACACTAACAAATTCAAACTTCCACAAAAGTGTAATATTTATGTTTTTAATGTAAACTACTGTATGTACTTTTAATAATCAAAATAGATTCATAAACATACTTACTAAGCCTCTTAGTGTTTTTTTCAGTTGGTTATATAACGACGCTGTATCAACTACTAGGTTATTTAGCGTCGATGAAATTGGTGATAGCGAGATGGTATTTGGCGAGATGAGGCCGAGGTAATCTGCCCAAGCGGGAGATAAAAATTCACTGCAAATTTCCAATTTGATAATAACAAATGCAACTGATATAAATGTACGCACGATATCTCTCTGATTTCAAATTATACGAAATTTCGTTTTATTTCAGCATTATACTTCCCTTTAATGAAAGTAGGTACTCAAAACGATTCCCTTTCAGGATAAAAAGTACAAACTTTCTTTCAGAAAATGCGTGTTAGAATGCAGAATTTTATGAAAAAGCATAAATAATATCATTACTTTCTGTCATTGTGTTTCTTCTATTATACAGCCATTTCTCCTGAAGGATATATTTATTTATTCGCTTATTTATTTATTGACTTATTCTTTTATTTAAATATTTGTTTATTTAATTATTTATTTATTTACTATGACCCACAACGAAATTATACAGGTTATATGCTCATTAAAGCACTTTCACATAAATATAATTGAACATTTATATAATTTATATAATTTATTATTATTATTATTATTATTATTATTATTATTATTATTATTATTATTATTATTATTATTATTATTATTATTGATCATTTACATGAGGACTGTTATAAAATATGAATATGCAAATCATTAACAATATAAATAAAACAAATTAAAAAATTAAAGAAAGAGTCGACTTATAATGAATCAGTATAGACAAAAAGAATCAGAAATTTAGGAAAATAAAACGATTTGCTACGACATAGGCTACGAGTATATATTATAAATTTGGCTTCAGAATAACTTTCGTGTACAAAGTTTTGATAGCGATATTTTGTTAAGTATAGGCCTATACATTAGAAACCTGCAATAAACTCTATTCTAACTTTACTTTATTCAATTTACGCTACATGTATGGCGATTGCACCATTAAACATTTTTTCCTTGCTGAAAATACAAGGTGATTATAGGCCTAATTAAACTGACGGTGTTCAGAGTGGCACAGCAGGGACCGTAATGATCGTAGGAGTATGAAACCTCATAGATATGCTAATTAAGTAATGTGCTCGTAAATTATGCCAAAAATAATTAGTTAAACTTCTTGCCACCAGGTGAAAATATGGCGCTGTAAGCAGTCAGAACCACTGCTCTGGTCAGAACCATAGTCCGTCAGAACGTGGTATGGGCACA
Source organism: Periplaneta americana (assembly GCF_040183065.1). Lineage (NCBI taxonomy): Eukaryota > Metazoa > Arthropoda > Insecta > Blattodea > Blattidae > Periplaneta > Periplaneta americana. Next base: position 96,287,762 of record NC_091129.1, read on the forward strand.
TGAAAAAGGTAGGAAAAATGACTAATGGCATAATTCGCGAGCGCATTGCTTAATTAGCATATCTACGAGGTTTCACACTCCTACGATCATTACAGTCCGTGTTGTGTCACGCTGAACACCGTCAGTTTAATTTATAACCATCTGATATGTTTTTTTCTTATTAATATTCTTTCTCTATAAGCTACACTTATGAGCTCCTTATGTATTCTTTAAACTAGTAAAAACAACTAGTCGATATAAGAAACAGTCTAGGATATATTTAAGGTTATAATTTTAAGTTTCTCGCGGTAGGTTATTTGGCAAAATGAACCCACGAGTGATAACTGATAATACTATTTCATGAATTGAATATTCATGAAACAGTAATAGTAAAAATGACATAATTTTTATTCAGTTTCATTCACTTGCATATCATCAGTGCCATAGAATGGAATCTGAAATATGAAAACTAAGAGAGAGCGTCAATTTCCCTATTCTAGCAATGATAACCATGCGAGCGCTTTGGTCCAGGCACCGAACTTTGCGCTACTCTGTCTACACAGAGCTCTACCTATAGCCAGAATCTGGAGAGACAGATAAAAAGCCGTTGCCTATTTATCCTTACAAGACTGGTAAATCAGATTCTACAATATATGCACATCGAAATTTGATCCTACATGTTGTAAATCTCCGCACGGGTCGACGATACATTTATTTATAGTATTCAACATTACTATACCCTAGAGTGGCGTTCAAAGATACCTGACCCCCACTAATCGATAGGCCTACAGTCGAGCCGTTCTTATTTCCGGCAGCAAATCACACGACAGCTTCTGGTCAGCTGACACGCTGCTTCACTGGCAGTGGTTGTCGTCAAGGTTACGCAGACGACATACAGCTTCCCGCTCACGGTGGATGTTACTGCGTTGTCAAGTCTACCCTTGTACTCTTAACGAAGTTTTAGCACATGTCTAATCTTAAACATCGAACGAAAAATTATTTCCTACGATAAATAATTAGTAATATATGAATATATAATATTATATATTATTGTTATTGTTGATCCTAGCATCCCAGGACACAGAAGACTTACCATGTTGTGCTATAATTGGTTTTTCCGACCATTTGAAGTAACGATTTTCGTAAATACAGAAACAATATTAGAAATTACTAAAATGGGTGAAAGCTGTAAAATATAATAAATAAACATTTTTTATGTGAATGAATAACTAAAACCACACAACCTGTAAATTAAGTAAAATATGTTAGTATTAAAAATGTTGTCATGATAAGTCATTGCTACATAAAAAAAATTACACGAAGAACCTTGCCTAACGGTATTGTTCAATTCAGAGGTGCTACGCCTAGATCGCTACAATCATTGTTAGTACCTGCCGCCGACATAGTTCTCAGTTTATTTTCTTCTTTGCCGGATTGTCCGTACTTCTCTGTCGTTATTTGAGAAACCGTGAACTTGTTCACATCACACGCATCAGCTGTTCTTTGCACCACTTGCATTAAAGGCAATAAACTACTCTTATTTTACGTTCATTTTCGAAATAATCTCTAACGCTAAGAATCATTTCTCTGCTTTGCGAATTGATGGTCTTCCGACACTCCTCCGCGGCATTGTGATGCTGAAAACTCAGCGATAACACAGCACTAACAACAATACCGACTGATTGTTCGACAACCAGCTATTAGAACTGCGTCCGTTCACTATTGGCTTGACAGAGATTTAGCAACACCGCTATTGCCTACCTTCTTCGCGCCAAAAGTCGAGAAGGCGTGGCCACGCCGGAAATAAGAACGGCTCGACTGTAGTAATTGATAATTTGTTCGTGTAGGCTACATAAGTTAATTGTACGAATAGGTGGCGCGGATAAGTTCGTGTTGCCAATAGTAGGCCTATTTAAAGTAAATGTGCTAAAACAAACTTGAAAAAAACGCTGCTGGTAAGACTTGATCCACTTTTTACTGTCCTTTTTATATTAGGACTGCATGGCATGGCAGGCATGTCAGAAATCAGACACTGAAAGTGCAGTGTATGTGCGCGGAAGGCCGGTCTGTGCAGATTGCGTCATTCACGTGTTGCTCTTACCAGTTCTTAGCCAGAGGGATGTACAAGAATCTATTCTGCGCTTCTAGTGTTCAATTAAATTGACATTTGGACATTATAAACATACTTAGCAGAAGGAAAAAACACAATTATTGTCAGTGTCTATATTTGGCAATTATAACACAAGAAACAATAGACTTACTCAGTTACAATTTACGAAGCAGTCGTTTGTAAAGAATCATTTATTTACATGATTTGTATACAGTATTTGAAGAAAATATGAATATTGCAGTAATTTCGAAACAACAGAAAACGAACACAGTATTTCATTTTACGTAGTAGGTACTGATTATTTCAAAGTAATACTCTTTCATTGTTCCTCAAGCATTATTGGGACCATTGGTGCACAAATGTTACAGAAAATATTTTACTCCCAATTACATGCAATAGGACATTGTGAGGCTCTTACACTGGAATCATTTCCTTGCTGTATATTAATATAAATTCACATCATTATTATTAATAAATTGGATAAATTAAGCTTGAATTTAAATTTATATATAGTTTATTTGGGAAACGTTGAGAGAAAGTATCAGCAAGTTGGGAGCATTACTGAAATGAGTTAAAAGAGTAGTTCACAAGCTCTGAAGCGAGGACATTTTCTTTACGTCAGGTTTAAAGATTTATTAACGTAAGTATATTAAGATAATATAATAACGTGAGCTGGAAAATTCGCCATTATATATTTTTCCAGAAAATTTTCCGCCTTCCAAATAGTTGCTTTCTTCCTTCTCTTACAACCTCAAGACCCTCACATGTATTCTCCACTCAATATTCTCATCACTTATCAGCTTATCAAATAGAAGTTGTAAGTCATCTAAACATTGATGGCTGTGTTAGTACAGACTCCAAAACAACATCATTGTCATGTTTGTCTTGCCGTGAGAGTACTAATTAAGAAATAAAAGCTGGCGAATATCATATTTTGAGAACTTTACTAATCTGATTTAAATTATCACATCACTATTAGGTCCACATGATATGATGAATGCCTTTCATTTTAAAATAATTACTGTTGGCTGAGGAAAACATCATAACAGTTACGTTTTATGATTCGTGATTTCTCTTCTTCGTTATATCTGTGGACTCCTCACTTTATTTTTCATAACGCATTCACAATCACAGCTCAATGAGCACACCTGTACTGATCTGTGTTACTGAAACCAAAGCTGATCTGCTACTGCAGGTAATGTACAGCCCTGTCGCGTTCCCTTCCAAGCCGATTCACTCCCTCCAGGTAGGGGAATAGGAACTGCACATTGCACAGAGACAAGTGCACAATGTGCGTGACTGCACAATGTGCAGGGTTTTGACATGCCTGGCATATGGCGTCGACAAGACGCTCTGCCTCGTATATGCTCATAATGCGCCCTTGGGTTATTCCGCTAGTATAACTAGAATCCATAACGACAGATAGAGTAATGAAGAAGTATACGGCACATTCCACTTTTTGAAACACCCCTTACCTTTTTATACCCATCCCAAATCTTTACGTTAGTAGTTGTCTTGTGAGACATATGTATACAATGTATTATATTCAAAAGGAAAGCTATGTAGATAATGAATGAATGATTAAATAAACAAATAAATTATTAAATAAAGCAAGGAATTTCATGTTATTGGTTACACTCTATTATTTGATGTAAGTTATTTAAATATTTGACAGATGCAGAAAGTAGGAAAGATTGGATAATGCTGGGTTCCAGTTCCAGTGAAAAACCTGCCCTTGGGAAGAAAATTGTGAATGAATGAATGAATGAATGAATGAATGAATGAATGAATGAATGAATTTTCTTTATTACTTTCATTTTTTTCCTTCGGAGGAGAGTCCACAGACAAGCACCGCAGCCTTAGGCTTATTTTGCAACCTCCTTATGTTGAATGATTGTTGAAGTCCATTAGGATCGCTCTTGAAGCACATGATTCATTGCATGGTGTCATCGCATCTATTCAGCCACAGCTTTCAGATCGTACTGGAGACCTTATCCTACGCCTGCCTGTGATGTTATTTTGCGGCCTCTTTAGATAGATGACATCTGTTCGCAATTCATGTGCCTGAATCTGCTGCATCCTCAACCAGAAGAACATTCCGCCTAGATTCCACGACTTACCAAGGCGCCATCTATCAAAGGTAGCAACCGCAGTCCGCTTATTAAAGCCCCTGCGGCATCGCTGGATATGTGCAGCTCCCGCAGACAGATGCCGCCTATAGGTAGATAACGAAAACACATCCTCCATGTCCTCTTGCTCGATCAGTAAACTATTGAGATGATTAATGGAATGATACTAATGAAGGAGACATGAGCCCGAGGTCCAACACCGGAAGTTACCCAGCAATTCTGCTTCGAGTGTAGAGGGAAAACCTCAGAAAAATGCCGAACAAGGTGACCAGAATTTAAACCCGAACTCGCTCCTTCCACGGTCAAGAAGGCTAACCGTTACTCCACAGCGGTGGCTGTAATAGGTAAAACTACTGTATTCAACTACAGTGTGGTTGGGCGAGAGAGAGGTTGCTCGCCTTAGCGCTGCCAGATTGAATAATAATAATATATTATTATTATTATTATTATTATTATTATTATTATTATTATTATTATTATTATTATTATTATTATTATTATAAGAAACTTAATGCGCTGCTTTACAAAAGATTAAAAATATATAATTTATAAATAATTCACTCTCGGAAAAGCCAAAGTTTGTACTCAAGAGTGTTTTATAAAATGAAATGAGATTCATTATAACATAAAAATGCAGGCAATATTCTTAAGAATCTAATTTTCTGCTGGAGAAAAGTTTGTAAATATAGCCTAGTTTCTACACTTCCTTTTTAAAACCAAAACTATTCATTAAGTTCAGTGAGGATAATATTATTAATAAAAGAGCTGTGAAATAAATAAATAAATAAATAAATAAATAAATAAATAAATAAATAAATAAATAAATAAATAAATAAATAAATAAATAAATAAATAAATAAATAAATAAATAAATAAATAAATACATACATAAATGAACAAATGAACGAATAAACGAATAAATAAATAAATAAATAAGTAAATAAATAAATAAATAAGTACGTAAATAAATAAATAAATAAATAAATAAATAAATAAATAAATAAATAAATAAATAAATAAATAAGTAAATAACTAAGTAAGTAAATAAGTAAATAAGTAAAAAAGTATGTAACTAGGTAAGTAACTAGGTAACTCTAAGTAAATAAATAAATAAAATAAATAAATAAACAAATGAACGAATAAACGAATAAATAAATAAACGAATAAATAAATAAATAAATAAATAAGTAAATAACTATGTAAGTAAATAAGTAAGTAAATAAATAAGTAAATAAATAAATAAATAAACAAATAAACGAATAAATAAATAAACGAATAAATAAATAAATAAGTAAATAACTAAGTAAGTAAATAAATAAGTAAATAAATAACTAAATAAATAAGTAAATAAGTAAAAAAGTATGTAACTAGTAAGTAAGTAAATAAATAAATAAAATAAATAGATAAATAAATGAACAAATGAACGAATAAACGAATAAATAAATAAACGAATAAATAAATAAATAAATAAGTAAATAACTAAGTAAGTAAATGAATAAGTAAATAAATAAACAAATAAACAAATGAACGAATAAACGAATAAATAAATAAACAAATAATAAATAAGTAAATAACTAAGTAAGTAAATAACTAAGTAAGTAAATAAATAAATAAATAACTAAATAAATAAATAAGTAAATAATTAGAAAAGTATGTAACTAGGTAAGTAAGTAAATAAAAAAATAAAATAAATAAATAAATAAATAAATTAAGTAGATAAATAAGTTAGTATAGCAATATTCCAGATCAAGTTTGGAAACTGAGCAATATTATACAAAATCATAATCACTGATATATCTGAGTATCACTTCATCTGAAAGCCACCTGTAGGCCTATTAACAGTAGGGGAGACTGTTGTACCTTTAGCATAGTGTACCTTTGAACATTTTTTGTTTTTTAATTTTTGCTGCTGCCTAGATGACTCAAAATGAAGTAGATTGTAGGGAAAGCCGCTAAGTAGCTCTGGTCGTAGTTTCAGTTTGATTTATTGCAAAGTGTGAGTTCCGTGGACAAAAGAAGTTTTTTAGTACCAAAAGTAAATATTTCGTTCATTGATGTATGTTTTCTAAAACAAAACCAGATTGCATTTGTTAATATCTTTCAAGTACGGTGTGTTCCCTATCATCTGGTGAGTAATAACATATTTTAATTTCCATGATTTATTTGACTCTCTTAGTTTTCGGAGCCATGTTTGTTTAAACGTGCACCCTCTTGTACCTTTGAACACAAAACATTTTGTACCATGGAACATGTTCCAAATTACACGATACTATCGGTTTTTGTTTTTCTTTTATTTTAAGGTCATGTCACGAAGTAAGTCTGGAATTAAAGAGGTCCCCAATTGATCCGGATGTCTTGAAGAAAGCTGTTGAAGCAGTTATTGCTTCTCCAGGAAATAAAATATAAATCAGAGAAGCCTGCTCTGGTTTATGATTACAAATACATTTTAAATATGATTGTCAGTTTTTACAGCTATATTCCCTGCAATATTCCATGTGTTCCAACTTACAAGAGTGTATGTTCCAAGGTACATGATCCTGTTGTACCTTTGAACACATTACATATCCCTTCATTTTATTTTTTCCATCCTTAATAGATCTGTAGAACAGGAAAATACATACAGGAAGTTGTAAAGGAATCTTCAATAATTATTTCAAGCATTTTTTCATTTAAAAAATTTCATCTCCCAAAGTTAAAAAAAATAAAGTATGAAAAGTGTTTAAAGGTACAACACTCTCCCCTAAGTCTGTTTTCACTACATACTGAAGACAGTTTATACTGTCACGCGAGAAATTCTACAGGGCATGTAGGCCTACTCTTGAATGAAAAATTTACCTGGAGTAAAATAATAAATCCGATTTCTTAAATGCGCTTCTATAGTTAGACTAGTGAAATTTTTGCCCAATTCGTGAAAGACCATAATATGTTTAAAGCCCTGTCAATATTACAACATTTAAATAACTTTTCACACAATTAAAAGTTTCCAGCGCTGAAATGAAAGAAGATGCGTGGAACGGGACATGTTTCAGTTTAGCACTAGCACTTGTTTCAGATTCAGAGTGCTGTGTCATGTTGTAAGAAAAGAAACTAATATCATTTCAACGCCATTCTTGTTATACGTGAATGACTTTTAAAAGAACAAATTACTTATATAACATCCTGATATAGGTATTAGATGGTGCTTGCTGTTTGCTTGAAGAGAAAAGACTGTGCTTAACATTAATTCTCTATAAATTTATTGACAATGAAAATTAAATATTTAGTTTACAAACATAAAATAGAATTAGAAATGATTATAATAAAGAAATACCTATTGGAATTTGTGAAAATAAATCACACAAAATTACTTACACGGTACAATTTTAAGGGAAGTGAAATATGCTAATTTTAAGATTATGGTACAATTTGTGAAATCTAGAAGGTCCAAATTTATTTTCTTACTTTGGAGTAGTATAATGATATCACTCACGTATATCTACTGATTATGATTCTAGAAAATAAAGTATAAACTGCAGCATCATTGACAACGTTTAAAAAATTGTGCGTCATCTTCGTGCATTGTTTAAGATAGTAATCATGTAACATTAAGATAAACGTAATGACATAATCTCAAATCGTACTGGTATTGCTTAAACAGTAACTCCATTTGCAGTAGATAGCATGCTTCTAGATTCATTTACTAGCGATGACAGCACTTCAGGTTTCTTGGATTTTTTCTTATCTTGCTTCATTTTGCCACTGTCATGCATTGTCATCAACAGAAACGCTTTAAATAAGCTGTAATTCAGGGACTTGAGACAGTAGTAGGAACATCATCAGAGCAGCTCTTCAAGATGACAATTGATCTCTATTACGCACCTGCAAGCCCTCCTTGCAGGATAGTGATGCTCCTTGGCAAAGACCTTGGCTTGAATTTCAATTTGAAAAGCATCTCTGTTCGGGATAAAGAAAATATGACACCGGAGTTCCTCAAGGTAAGATATTATTATATTACTCCACATCAGGCAAAGTGTAGGAATAGTATGCTCTACAGCACAGGTGCCGAACTGAGGCTTCCGGCAGAGCCGCTAGTGTTGTAGTTGCTGTCAAAAAACAAGCAAGTGGATTAAATTATTTAGTTGGAAATTAAATGTATATTATATATGTAGGCCAATATTTTTATTTAAACTATGTAATACATTCATTTGCTCTCGAATAATTTTGTAATAAGTTGCGTGTAATTTTCCATGACTGAACTGAACTTACGCTTTATCAATGCAGTAACTAGGTTCCAGTTCACTAAACCTTGGGCTATACCATTACTTTATAGTGCTCAAAATCCCTTGCATAAATATTAAGAAGTAACATCTGTCAGTCGCCCTGGCTGGCAAGTTGGTATAGCGCTGGCCTTCTATGCCCAAGGTTGCGGGTTCGATCCCGGGCCAGGTCGATGGCATTTAAGTGTGCTTAAATGCGACAGGCTCATGTCAGTAGATTGACTGGCATGTAAAAGAACTCCTGCGGTACAAAATTCCGGCACATCCGGCGACGCTGATATAACCTCTGCAGTTGCGAGCGTCGTTAAATAAAACATAATATTAAAAAAAACATCTGTCATCTATCCAACTGCAATAGTACATTATGCAACGAGCCTATAATGATAGTAATTAAGAAGCGAGTAATGGATGTTTATGAAACGAGCGCAAGCGAGTTTCATAATTTTCATACGAGCTACTTAATTACCATTATAGGCGAGTTTCATACGACTTTTTATGCTCGATCATATTTCTAACTTGAAATTATTTATTTTAATTGTATCTAACTGACCTTGAGCAATACCTCGTAAATTGTGAGATGTGTGCAGACGCGAAAGTATTGATTTTTTCCGAGGAACAGATGTCCACATTGACCTTGATAGCCTAACTTATAAGAACTTACAGAGCGAACTAAATATTAACTTTGATATAACATTGAAATTAAATTAGACATTGAAAAACGAGATGACAAATTGAATTTATTTGAATATTATCTACAATTAACGCTAATTATTATAGTAACAGTACATAACCTTCTGCGACAGTATTGGATTTCCAGCCTCCGTGACTTTTCGTTAATTCTCTTTCGATTGCATATCCGAGAATAATCGATACTTGCGATTTTATAACTTTACAAAGCTGACTTGTCATTGGCTGCACACCTGTAAGCTAACTTGTCATTGGCTGAACACCTGTACTTTAATGAGTAGGTGTACTTTAATGACATGCATTAAAGGACTGCTACCAGGTGTATAATTACCACATTTCGGCCTGGTCGAGCATAAATAAATTATTAACATAGCTCTTACAGTTTCCGTGCAGAAAGCGTTTCAAATTGTGCAAATACTTAGGACTTAGATCGAATACCTCCTCCAGTCAGACTTGGGGAATGACGTAGTTCTATGTCAAAAGTTCAGTTTTGTCATATACGATGGTCTTGGACCTTTTTTTGTCGAGAATTAGTCTCTGATGGTTTCAATCCATTTTATTTACATTTTTTATGTTATATTTGACATGTATACACATAACAACGTGATGCCAATGTAAACTAAAATGTAATTAATTGAGAAAGGATAATGAAAGGTGTGCACAAGAGGATTTCACATTAAGATATGTTCCGAAATATAGAAATTTTTACTTTTTTGTGAATATGAGCACAGCTTTCTCTGATGATGTTTTATTTAAAAAACCAAGATACATTTAGTAGTACTATTAAAAATATTCATAATTTTATTACAAGACAAATCTATCAGATCACCATATTTAGGGGAGAGTCGGGTAGTATCGGACATCGGGTAATATCGGACAGTGAGTTTCTTTCATCTACCACACGATGTACCTGATTAACATGGTTACGTTTCTGTGATGTCGCGTAATCAAACGTAACCATGTCATTCAGGTACTACCATATGGTAGTAGATGAAAGAAACGCACTGTCCGATATTACCCGATGTCCGATACTACCCGACTCTCCCCTAACATCTATTAGTTTCAGCTGTTATACAGGGTGTCTCTAAATTAGACCGACAAAATTAGGGAGCAGATAGATAACCTTCGTGGAAGCATATTTTGTTAAGGAACCCATGGGCTGCGACGCTTCTTTTCATTGCAAGAAGGCGGGAACGGATAATCACTCTTTTCAGTCCAAGAGGGGTGTGTCATTACTAATATCACTCGATTTGTTTACGTCCGGAGCCCAGCATCATTTGGTATCGATTACAGCACCTTTGTTTACTTCCATTTGTACGACCTCTTGTTATCCGTGTTATTCGTCTACGTAGTTTAGTACTTGTACTGCACTCATTCTGTTGTAAAGTTCAGTACAGTTTAATGCGCCGTTGGTTTCGTTTTTCTGCACGTATTTTTTCTTTGTTTGGATTAACACACAGAATCATGTGACACAGAATCGCTTGTTATTTGCACATACCTACTTACTTTATTCCGACCTGTAATTCCTTCTTGCACTGAAACGAAGCGTCGCAACCCATGGGTTCCTTAAGAAAATATGCTTCCACGAAGGTTATCTATCTGCTCCTTAATTTTGTCGGTCTAATTTAGAGACACCCTGTAGAAAAGGAGTTGATTTTTCATGTAACACTAATTACAGTGTTTAATGCACTGCCTAATTTTTTAAAACTTTGAAGGCCCAAGAAAAAAGTTCAGTGAAGAATTAACAACATTTTTACATATCCATACTTCTTTCAAATGATGAATTGTTTATATTTTGTAAATAATTGAATTAATCTGCTTACTATGTCTATATGCATGGCGATAAGTGATAACTTTATTTCACCATTACAGGGTGAGCCAAAGAAACGGGAGATTTGTAATAAGTGAAATAAAACTTTAGCTGTTGTATTAAATTAACTTTTATTACATGAAAATATATAACATAGTATTCCATTTGCATGTAATCTCTACTTCTTGAAAATTATATCATTCAAATGACCTCCACCAACTTGCATACATTCTTGTAATCGCTCTTTGAAATTTCTCATTACACTTTGCAACATTTCGACTGTGATGTCTGAAATGTCTTTACGAATTGCTGTCTTCATTTGTTCAAAGTTTCGCGGTTTGTTTGCGTATACCTTACTTTTTAGATACTCCCATAAAAAGAAATCACATGTACTTAAATCGGGGGATCGTGTAGGCCATGATTGTCTCCAATTCTCGATATGACATAATAAATTATCAAACGAATTTCGCATTTCCATCATAGATATGGCTGCAGAAAGTGCTGTTGCACAGTCTTACTGAAACCAAGTTGATCTGTTGATACACAAATTTCTTCTTCTTCTTCTCAATTACCCAATTTAAAAAATTTGAATCATTATCACATAACGAGCTGCATTAACAGTTTGCTCACGACCACTGGCAGTTTTGCTTTACCTGGAGGTTTCTCCTATAGTATTGAGCCTGTTTCTTCTAAATTGCGAAGCCAGGTTTCAATCATAGGCTATGTGAAGAGGGCACAGGATCATGACTACGGAATTCAAAGTGGCGGAGAAATTCCCTACGAGAGGTTTCTGCTCATTGACCATTTAGATAATACGATTTTACAGCAAATCCTCGTTATTCACCAGTCCAATGCTCCATATTTAATAAATTGCAACACTCAGGCTAAACAATGACTGTGAATCTAAGTCTAGTAAAATAATTCATGTACTACGAACAACGAAATTAAAATCTCCAGTTTCTTTGGCCCCTCCGTATAGATTTCGTAATATTTTCTATTGCTGAACCTAAATTTTACAACTGTTTCAGATTAATCCTCAACACTGCATTCCAACAATCGTTGACAACGGATTAAACCTTTGGGAAAGGTAACCAACTGTCTTTTATCTTAATCCTTGTGTAAGACCTTAATATATTTCATGTTTTTTAAATATAAATTTTTAACGAATGTCATTTGTACTCATTTATAATTTATGTCTCCGAATCGGACATAACGTATTTTAATCCTACACACCTAGATCATACTGTTTGGAATCACGATGTCTAATCTGAATTACTCAGAATAAGAACTGATGTGTTATATACATTCATATATGCTATTATTTTTGTCACTTTTTGTAAAGACCTAAATTTATTATCATTAAAGAATTGGTGAGTAATGAATACTATGAAAATTCTCTTATAGACTATAAATGGTTTAATAACAAACGTAATGAAATTTTATGAGTTAAGAATGGACAATTTTCCCCACGTGTAACATATTCCTCATATGAAATAAATTATTTCTCACTCCTAGAGAAATGTTTCTCCAGTTGACAGTGCAGGATATAATATGATTTTCTACGTTGTTCGTTTGTAGGACGAGTATCCAATCATCTGCTTATTTCCCACTCTTTCTTTAGTCATTATTTCTCCAGAACTGATTAATAACATCCATCTTTCTTCTGCTCATATGAATGACTGCAGAGGATTCCCATGAATTTCTTATAGAATTTATAGCAATATATATATAAAAGTTTTGTAGGTTTGTGAAAAATGAAATTATATGAACACACAAGAATATATTTAATACAGAAAGTTAAAATAAACTGCTGGAGATAAGGGGTTACATACACCTACGAGGGATAAAACTGTTTTTTTTTTCATTTTTATATATTAATTTAATACGAACTCTTATCTTTATATCTCTAAAAGAAATTTTAAGATTTCTGTAAAATTGGCGAAGTTATGCATTAAAATGTCGTCTCATGTAAACCACGCAAACAGTTCCAGGCAGCAATCTTAAACATACGCCCAGACGCGTAAAAATTTCACTTTTCTTATATAAATTTAATATGTAATTTAATTTGAACTTCTAACTCTATGCGTGTAAAAGAAATTTTAAGATATCTATAAAACTGATGAACTTATATATTCAAATATTCTGCCACACAAACACAATATCAGCCAGCAATAGGTAATTTTATTGCACATCATATTTTCTCATAACTGCATTTTTAAAACTGTTGAAATCATTATGTTTCACAATTTTGTAGGCAATTGCATGAAATTTTACATGGCTCTTCTTCATAGTAAGTTATACAAAACTGAGCTCAAACTTCAAACTGTCTTTAATAGAAATAAAAAAAAAACAAATTCAGTGAGAAATGTCTTAAAATATAAACATATGAAGGAATTTTTCTTCCTCTTACTGTGCAGATATTCTGATCTCCGAGCTAGGTTTCTTAATATGAATGCTATCTTTAAGACGAAAATGGATTTACAAAAAATAAATAAAAAATCTTTTTTTAAATAGCAGTTTGGTACAAATCGTAAAACCAAAATTTTGGAGTTCATAATTCCAAAAGCTTTTTATATAGGCAAATAATTTTCTCTTACATCAAAGAACAATTTTCAGACGTTACCTAAGTATATAAAATTTTATTAATATAGGGCTTAAGAATATGTTGTTGTTTAGTTAACTGTTTGAAAACAGATCTGAATCTCTTAAATGACACTAATAAGGAATCACTCATGGGGCAACTAGGCCAGGAGATAATGGGTGTAGAATGGCCAGTTCCTTTTCTCCTCTATTGCATACATAACCGATTAGCTATATGTTACAATAATCAGACTTCAGATGTATGTAAGGATAGGAAGGAATAACATTTATAAAACACATATCCTAAACTTTTAAGACTGGAGGGTATATGTAACCCCTTTTAACCTTCCTATTGTGAATGGGTCTAATTGACCCATTGCATTTACTAAAATTAACACAAAACCTACAAAAACAGCGATAATGTGACAGGGCTTTGAGTAATCCTAAAAAACATCATTAGGAATATTTCCTATTACTTTTAGCCACAAAAATATAGTACTTCGTCATATTTTTCACTTTGACACATCTATTGTGTTTGGGTCATTTAGACCCAGTCACGGATTTTGATTTTAATTATGAGTTACGTACTGTTGTTGTGTTCCGATACACACTCACACACTCTCTCACACACACACTCTCACAATCTCGCACACTCTCACACTCTTGACACTCTCACACTCTTGCACACTCTCACAATCTCACTCACTCACACCGATATTAGCCGGTGTATACAGATCTGCTGGATAATCACTTCAGTATGTACTGTATAGTAGACCTGTTTTCTGTGCAACAGTATCACTTCAATTTTTTCATACTACTAGCAGGTTTCTCAGGTTTGACAACAAATCAGTCCGACCAGTTAGATGACGTCATGATAAATTGGCTGCTATTATATCTTTCTTCTACATGTCAAAATGTTCTTACCCTACCAAGATGTCATAGTATATGAGCAGTTGGTGCCATTTCGAGACAAATGTCCCTTCCGCCAGTACACACTTTCAAGATCCAGAGGCAAGTAATGGTATAAAATTGTGATATAAAAACAGCATAATATGTTTGCGCAGCAGAAGTGTGCAAAGCAAAGCCAGAAAGTGGACCACGAGAAACAAACCAAGGCAGAAATGTTGGTAGCATTGAAAAGATTGATCAAAACATCACCATGAACAGTTTTTTTTACCAATGTATGGGACAGGTGCCCACCCAGCATCGTGATACACTTGGGAAGCTATGATAGGTAGCGAAATCCGGTTACGCAAACCAGCTATAACGGCTGGGGGGCTCATCATGCTAACCACACGATACCTCCATTCTGGTTGGATGATCGTTCACTTCTGCTTAGGCATGTGGCCGTGAGGCCAGCAGTCGGCTGGTCGGTCTTGGCCCTTCGTGGGCTGTAGCACCACAGATTATTATATTTTGGCCGAGGAACTTCTCAAGAGGAATCTAACGTTAGTCAGAACTCTGAGAAAAAACAAACCATAAGATATGCAGCTGAACTGCACAAAACCAGGGTGTCCAACCACTTTCGGATTTCAGACCGACGTAACTTTGGTGTCATATGTGTCTTAGAAGATTAAATCAGTGATTTTGCTGTACACAGTGCATCACGACTGCAGTCTATCTTCAGAAGAACACAGAAAGCCTGAAATCATATTACATTACAACAAAACGAAGGGAGGAATTGACACCACGGATAAACGTGCCAGTACCTACTCTTGCAAAATTAGCAAAAGTAATGCGAGAAAAAAAAAAGATGACAAGAAGCCTGCCTCAGAAAAAACCAAGAAGAAAGTGCAACAAAAATAAATGTAGACTGAAGAAAGACCAAATTATTATAAAAATGCAATAGGTGCAAAGCGTTCCTCTGCCAAGATCATGCAAACATTTTAGGCCTATTGCAACATTTGCATAGAATAAATTGGTAATTATTTTGTGTTCAGACATTGGAAAATAGGATATTATATGCTTTTTTTTTAATCAAGGCTTAAATAAAAGAAGATGTTTTACTGTTATATCCATTTTTCAAATCCTGGGTCAAACTGACCCATTCACAACATGTGTGACAAAGTTTCGAACATAATAGGAAGGTTAAGAGAAAATATTGAAAGATTCAGCCAAGTAGGCGCACCAATTCCAATACTGCAGGTCGAATCATTAAAAAAATTCAGCAAGGTTACAAACAACTCTGTACAGAATTTGTCTCTTTGAAAAAAAAAAGTGCTAAGAATTTCATTTAATGATTTATTCAAAAACCTGTATATTTTTATATTATAATATATTATATTAAGAAAATAAGGAATTTCAAAGTTGAAAATTAAAACATTGCATTGAATTACTCTTTGTTCTGAAATCTACGAGTAATTAAATAACTGTCAGTATTAGATATATTTGCAGAGAAAGGAAAACATGGCTTCACAGAAGCTAATACTTGCGAAGAACGATAATATTATTGATAATTTTATTACGTTACGATCATAATAACTGCTATCATAATAATGATAATTATGGTAATAATAATAATAATAATAATAATAATAATAATGGGATTTATATATATATATATATATATATATATATATATATATATATATATATATATATATATTAACAATTTATTGATCGATCAGCGCATTTAGCGCTATACAGATCATTTCTAAAAAATATAAATACAATATATGACACTGAATTGAGGGCAGCCTAGATTGGGCTCCTCAATGAACAAAAATAATTGTTAATAAGTAATTGTTTACATAGGTTGGTGTGATGATAAATTTTGATTATAATATGAGGTCCATTGGAAGTCGGCTCTTGATTCTGGTGGGAAATGTGGACTTCTTTCCGAGAGAGTAATGGACGGCGCCTGGAACATTTTCTAGGTTGTCATAGAACTTCTTAGCTTGTGAATGAATAAACTGTTTGATTGTGTCAATACCAGTTTCTCTGTGTAGTTGGCTGTTACGGACAAACCAAGGAGAATTGAGTGAAATTCGTAGGACTTTATTTTGAAATGACTGGATGTGTTTAATTTCACTTATTGTAGCTCCTCCCCAGACAGGACAGGCATAAAGCAGTAAATGTCGTAATAGAGATGTGTAAAGTAGCATGCAATTTTGTAGCTTTAGAGATGATTTCTTGTTGAGGAGCGGATATAATTTAGCGAGTCTTGAGTAGGCCAATTTAAGTTTGTTGTTGA
Organism: Periplaneta americana; assembly: GCF_040183065.1. Classification (NCBI taxonomy): domain Eukaryota; kingdom Metazoa; phylum Arthropoda; class Insecta; order Blattodea; family Blattidae; genus Periplaneta; species Periplaneta americana. The sequence goes on from NC_091129.1 coordinate 96,304,506, forward strand.
TGTGATGTTTCCATGACAGACGGCGATCTAAGTGCACTCCAAGATATTTTACAGCTTCATCCTTTGGTTTCCACGGTATCACGTTGGTTGAAAGATTTATGCATGGAAGATTAGCAGGACGACACAAAGTAAATATCATTGCTTCGCATTTATTGTAGTTCAGTGCGATGCGCCAATTTTCAATCCAAGGGCATATGATGTTTAAGGCTTCCTGAAGGTGATTTGAGGCTATGTTAATGTTGCGATGGGTTGCATAAATAGCTGTATTGTCTGCATACATAGCAATTTGTGCAGTTGGTGTTGCAGGAATGTCCGAGGTATATATATTGAATAATATCGGACCTAAGATAGAGCCTTGTGGAACGCCAGCACTAATGGGTCTAACAGAGGAGTGAGTACAACCCACTCTGACTGAGAATGTGCGATTTGACAAGAAACTAGTCATTATGTTGCATAGGTAGTCTGGAACGCCGGACTTGTGTAATTTGTACCGAAGACCTTTATGCCAATCTCGATCAAATGCTTGAGTGAAGTCAAGAAATGCGACTGCAGTCTGTTCTTTGTTTTCAAAGCCCTGTGCAATTTTTTCAGTGATACGAAGCAGTTGATGGTTGGTAGAATGATTTGATATGGAGGTAGGATGGATGCTTGAAGTAGAAACGTATCCAAGCGTTTCAGCAAAACCTTTTCAAAGACTTTGGATATAGTTGATAAAAGACTTATGGGACGGTAACTTGTTGGATTTGAAGCAGGTTTTCCAGGTTTATGAATTACAATTATTACTGCATGTTTCCAAGTATCAGGGAAATATTCCAGACGAAGTAGAGCATTGAATAATGAAGCTAAGTTTGCTAGAGCTTTACGAGTAAGATACTTCATTACAAAGTTTGGGATGAGATCGTATCCAGGAGATTTCTTTGTTGGAAGTTTCTGAATTATTGAGTGGATCTCATTTGGCGAGGTGAAGTTTACGGGCAATGGTGCTGAAGGATAATTATTCGGAAAAAGTTCTATTTCTTCGTTGAATTCTTTATTCTTGACTGGGTTTGGTATGAAAGAAGCTTGAAAGGTGTCTGCGAAAATTTCATACTTTTCATTGTCACTTGCATATTGACAACCGTCTTGTTGTAAAGGTGGAATTATACATGGCTCTTTCAATACCCTCTTTGTCTCTTTCCAAAGGGAGGAATCTTCTGGAGATAAAGTGGCTAGATGGCGTTGATAAGATATGAATCGGTGTACGTCCAACAATTTTTTTACCTCTCTGGTTAGTTGATTTAGGCGGTGATGCCGCCATGGTTCTCTATGTTTTTGCCACAATCGACGGGTTTGATGTTTTTCCTTTATAAGCTGTTTTATGTTTGAGGGAAGAGTTTCGTGATAAGATTTTCTATGTACCCGTATTGTCGGAACCGTTGCTGCTCGAATAGATGAAGTAATAGCATCAGTGAAAGTACGAACTGCTGCATCAGCATCGGTGATTGTTTTCAAGTTATTGGTGGGCTGCAAAACATCGTGTAGGTTTAGTTGAAAGTTGTTCCAGTTTATAGTACCCTCGGTAAGTCGATTGGGAGGAGGGCGAAGCATAGGGTTGTCGTTAAATGAAATCAGAACAGGACAATGATCGGAGTCTAATTCATGTAATACACGCATGTTTGAGGTGTTCTGAATATATTTGTGCAAAGCTATGTCCAGTATATCAGGTAATATGTTAGGTCGATAGAACGTGGGTTCCAAAGGTGCATCGATATTAATAGAGTTTTCCTCTGAGATAGTAATCGTCTTCCGTTAGGTGTGGTTACACGACATCCCCATATTTGATGTTTACTATTTAAGTCTCCTAAAAGTATTGTTGGTGTAGTATTAGAAAAAAGATTAACAACATCTTGAGAATTCAAACGTACTTTTGGTGGTTCATATGCTGAAATTATAGTAAACTGTGGAAGGTTATGTGAAGTTATCTTATTAGCACAGGCTTCTAAACAGTTCAGTTCTGGCAGAAGTATTGAGTGATGCTGTATATTTTTCCTAATTATAATTGCCACACCACCAGAGGCTTCGGGAGCAACACGATCAGTTCTATAAATATTGTAACCAGGAACTGTTAACTTCTCTGGGTGAATAAGATGAGTCTCAGTAACACACGATACAGCTACATTGTGTCGAGAGAGAAATTTTAAGAAAGCTCCTCGCTTAGCTTTGATTCCATTTGCGTTCCAGCTTAAAATAATCATTTCAGAGAACGTTTTATTGACATTAATGTTCATTATTGAGAAGGCCTGTGACAAGTTAGAGGAGGAAAGTTTTAATCACAGGTAGGTGTGGTTTCAGGGAAGTTATCACTAACTGAATTAAGTTTCCAATAACATCTGTAGCAGGAGAGGTATCTTGAATTGAAGTATTGGTAAAATTTGTTTTAATAGGTACTGAGTGTGGCCAAGAAGGTGTAGATGGCGAGGCAGAAGGAGAATTTGCTGTAAGATTAGGAAAATTTTGCAAATTTAAGGTTGGCGGTGATGTTGAGAGATTTTGCTGTGGAGGATTTGAATCAGACTTTTTCTTTAAGCCAAGATAATAACTACAACCCTTAAAATTTGCTGAGTGAGCTCCTCCACAGTTTATACATGTTGGTTCGGCTTCTTTAGGTTTAGTGCATTCAGAAAAGTGATGATTTTGAGGACACTTGACACAGAGTGGTGTGAGATGGCAAAAGTTTTTAGCGTGACCATAACGCTGACATCTTATACACTGAGGAATGTTTCGGGGGTTTCGGCGATATTCTACTCTAATGAGAGCATGTTGAATTTGTTTTGTATCAAAAATCTTCTTACCCTGTTCATTGTTGTCTAATTCCAATGCGCAGAGCGGCATAGGTTGTCTGTCTCTATAGAAAAGCCTGGTAACTTTGATAACAGGCAGGTTGAGGGATTTAAGCTCCAAGATAATATCATTATCTGTTAGAGAATGAGGAACATTGCGTAAAACGACTTCCAGTCTCTTGGTATCTGGATTACGAAAAGTATTAAGGAAGCTGTGATTCTTCTAAGAATTTTGTAACTAAACGAAAGTCAGCAGCAGTAGTAGTGTTAATTTTTAAGACTTTGTTCTGTTGTTGTGTTGAATACTCATTGGAAACAACAGAATCTATGTCGCATATTATCTGCTGGTAATTATTTACTTCGTGAAGAAATATTGGTGGTACTCTGATTTTGTGAGTAGGCCTAGTAGAGGTTGATTCTTGTGTTGATGCTGGAGTCACATTATCAATTTCATCCATCTCCTCGAGAGGGGAGAACTTGTTGTGGACGGTAGTTAGATCGACTACATATTTAGAATTTATTTTAGAAGCTGAAATTGTTTGTTTTTTAATTGGTGTGAAAAAACTTTAATCAGAATTATTTTCAGTTATTTCGTCATATTGTCGTATTGTTATATTTATTGCATAATAAGTTACTGTAAACTGAAATTGTGATTCTGTATTTCAGTCGCGCCATCATCACATACCTCGCAAGCCAGTATGGAAAGGACGATTCATTGTATCCGAAGGATTTGAAGAAGCGCGCTCTTGTGGACCAGAGGCTGTATTTCGATATCGGCACGCTCTTTCCCGGCATAAGGCAGTATTTCGTAAGTAACAACCAGAAAACTATCGAGTAAAATAAATTGGAACTTCAAAAAACATATTTGTGAAATTATACAATATGAAATGTTACTCTCCGGCTGCACTTTTCTAAAACTTTCTAGCTGCTTATCTCAAAAACAACAAGTTTGGGAGAATATAATTTTAAATAAATGTTTCTTTGTTTGAAACGAAACAACTGTCATCATTCATTTTCAATTTGCGGAGTTATCGATGTTAGTTTAAAGTAAACTTGTTTTTCATCACATTCTGGTTTCACGCAAAATTTCAAGAAATTTTGTTCAAAACTTCTTTCATAAAACTCTTATTTTTATGAAATATTTAAAAAAAAAACTGTAATACAGTATAATATTTTGAAGGATTGTATTTGGGTCATTTACAAAATTTGTATAACAAATGGTGAATTGAGAACGTCAAAATTAAGGTAGTATTTAGTGCATATTCTGCAAGTATTACTATAATGCAATGTCTCTGCCATAGTATCAGTCACTGTACACTCACCTTGCTTTACAGCATTGTCTACAAGTATCAATGAATCTTTGATGGCACGACTAAATGTCATGTGTGTTACAGGACAAGACAATGGCTCTTTTAGAGAAATAGAATTCCGTTAATTTTTATATCAGATATTCTTTAAACAGTGCATAGGTCTTAGAATAGTAACAGAACTAACTTCAGATAAAAAATGAACAAATATCTTAAATATCTTACTATCAGATCTGTTACTTAATATAAAGATAACAATTTCTTCAGTAACTAACAGAAAATCATTCTTTCAGTAACAATTATCTTAGTAAATTGTCCTTAAGACGAAGATATTTGAACATTAGTTTCTTTAATGATAGATAGATAAATAGAAACAAAATAAGGCACTGTTTTTTATGATGTAACAGACATGACATGAACTAACATATCTGACAGATAACAGACATGACAAAGCAAACATAAGCATGTGCTAACCTAAAATTTGTTTGCTTAAAAATCTTCAAAGTAGCAACTTAACTATTGATCAGTGTACTATTATTTCCCCATGATCTTGATTTTATATGCAGTTATATGTGGGAAACACAACAGAAACAAATCTGACAGAGTAAAAATGCAAGCTTAGACTAAAACACAAATCAAGAGTATGAAACAAACTTGCCAAATCAAAATGGTTGAACATAGCAGTACAATCAAGTCGGCTCTTTGTGCATCATCCTGGCTTGTGCTGACACCTATGGGATTTCTTTTTCAACTGTGTATCAATAGGAACAGAATGATGTAACGTACTTGACTGATTTACTGGACTAGAGTAATTATGCAATTATATTTAAGGAAATATAAACTCAGACATAAATGAAGAAGTTTTGATAATATCAAATGTTTCTTTAATTTTTTTCTCAATTACATTGTTAAACAAACCTTTATCTGGACATAATCATGCTTTATTTTAAATACTTAACTAGTATTGACACGGCATTTTAGCTGTTACCAAGAGAATTTTATTTTATTCTCTTGAAATATTTCATATGAAGGAAATAATTCTTGTGACGTTCACTACATTAGTGTTGAAACTATTCACTGTTAGGAATTTATAACTCTATCGCTATAAATGCA